>NW_021148361.1:0-3253 GCF_002837175.3 Physeter macrocephalus
CCCAAGTACCACAAAAAAAAAAAAAAAAAAAAAAAAAAAAAAAAAAAAATTCACCAAACTGGAAACAGGGGGTCTGCCTCAACCTGATAAAGGACATCTACCAAAACCCCAGAGCTAACATCATACTTAATGGTGCAAAAGCAGATATATTTCACCCTAAGATCAGAAGCAAAACTAGATGTCTTCTCTTGGCACTTCTATTCAACATTGTGATGGAGATATTAGCCTGGGCAATTAAACAAGAGAAAGAAATAAAGGGCATCCGAATTGGAAAGGAAGAAGTAAAACTAACTCCATTTGTAGATGATATGATCATATAAAGAATCCTAAGGAATTTACTAAAAACCTGTTAGAACTAATAAATGAGTTGACCAAGGTTGCAGGATACAAGATCAAAACACAGAATCAGCTGCATTTCTATACATGTAATGAACAATCCAAAAATGAAATTAAGAAGACAATTCCATTCACAGTAGCATCAAGAAGAATAAAATATTTAAGGATGAATTTAACAAAGTGAAAAATTATACTCTGGAAACTATATAGCATTGTGTTTTTTGTTTGTTTTTTCCTTCAAGTTTTGTTGAGGTTTAATTGACATACAGCACTAAGTTTGACATGTACAGCATAATGATTTGACTTACATACATCATGAAATGATTATCACAATAATTTTAGTGACCATCCATTATCTCATATGGATACAAAATTAAAGAAAAAAAATTTCCTTGTGATGAGAACTCCCAAGATCCACTCTCTTAACAACTTCTCAATAATAAAAAGACAAAAACTCAATTGAAAAATAAGCAAAGGATCTGAAAAGAAATCGCTCCTAGGAAGAAATACAAGTGGCCAATAAACACATTAGTCTTCAGGAAAATGCAAACGCAAGTCACCACTTCATACCCACTGGGATGAATAGAATTTAAAAGTCAGATAACAACTGTTGGCAAGGATGTGGAGAATTTGGAACCATCATACACTACAGGTGAGAATGTAAAATGGTGCATCCACTTTGGAAAACAGTCTGGCAGGTCCTCAAGTGATCAAACATAGAGTTACAATTTGATACAGCAATTCAATTCATAGGTATATGCTCAACAGAAATGAAAACATATGTTTACAGAAAAGCGTGTATGAGGGAGAGCTGGGAAGATGGCGGAAGAGTAAGACGCAGAGATCACCTTCTTCCCGACAGATACATCAGAAATACATCTACAGGTGGAACAACTCCTACAGAACACTCACTGAACACTGGCAAAAGACCTCAGACCTCCCAAAAGGCAAGAAACTCCCCACGTACCTGGGTAGGGCAAAAGAAAAAAGAAAAAACAGAGACAAAAGAATAGGGACGGGACCTTCAGCACTGGGAGGGAGCTGTGAAGGAGGAAAGGTTTCCACACACTAGAAGCCCCTTCGTGGGTGGAGACTGCGGGTGGTGGAGGGGGGAAGCTTCGGAGCCGTGGAGGAGAGCACAGCAACAAGGGTGCGGAGGGCAAAGCGGAGAGATTCCCGCACAGAGGCTCAGTGCCGACCGGCACTCACCAGCCCGAGAGGCTTGTCTGCTCACCCGCCAGGACAGGTGGGGGCTGGGAGCTGAGGCTCGGGCTTCGGTCAGATCCCAGGGAGAGGACTGGTGGCGTGAACACAGCCTGAAGGGGTTAGTACACCACGGCTAGCCGGGAGGGAGTCCGGGAAAAAGTTTGGACCTGCCAAAGAGGCAAGAGACTTTTTCTTACCTCTTTGTTTCCTGGTGCGTGAGGAGAGGGGATTAATAGTGCCACTTAAAGGAGCTCCAGAGATGGGTGTGAGCCTCGGTTATCAGCATGGACCCCAGAGATGGGCATGAGATGTTAAGGCCACTGCTGCAGCCACGAAGAAGCCTGTGAGCAAGGACAGGTCACTATCCACACATCCCCTCCCGGGAGCCTGTGTAGCCTGCCACTGCCAGGGTCCTGTGATCCAAGAAAAACTTCTCTGGGGGAATGAACGGCATACCTCAGACTGGTGCAACGTCACTCTGGCTGCTGCCACCACAGGCTCGCCCTGCATCCGTACCCCTCCCTCCCCCTGGCCTGAGTGAGCCAGAGCCCCCGAATCAGCTGCTCCTTTAACCCCATCCTGTCTGAGAGAAGAACAGACGCTTTCTGGAGACCTATACGTAGAGGTGGGGCCAAATACAAAGCTGAACCCTGGGACTGTGCAAACAAAGAAGAGAAATGGAAATTTCTCCCAGCAGCCTCAGGAGCAGTAGATTAAATCTCCACAATCACTTGATGTACGCTGCATCGGTGGAAAACATGAATAGACAATGAATCATCCCAAATTGAGGAGGTGGACTTTGAGAGCAAGACATATTATTTTTTCCCCTTTTCCTCTTTTTCTGAGTGTGTATGTGTATGCTTATGTGTGAGATTTTGTCTATATAGCTTTGCTTTCACCATTTGTCCTAGGGTTCTGTCCTTCCTTTTTTTTTTTTTTTTACTTAAAAAAATTTTTTTTCTTAATAATTATTTTTTATTTTAATAACTTTATTTTATTTTATCTTTATTTTATTTTATCCTCTTTCTTTCTTTCTACTTTTCCTCCCTTTTATTCTGAGCTGTGTGGATGAAAGGCTCTTGGTACTGCAACCAGGAGTCAGTGCTGTGCCTCTGAGGGGGGAGAGATAACTTCAGGACACTGGTCCACAAGAGACCTCCCAGCTCCATGTAATATCAAATGGTGAAAATCTCCCATAGATCTCCATCTCAACACCAAGACCCAGCTTCACTCAATGACCACCAAGCTACAGTGCTGGACAACCTATGCCAAACAACTAAGAATACAGGAACACAACCCCACCCATTAGAAGAGAGGCTGCCTAAAATCATAATAAGGCCACAGACACCACAAAACACACCAAAGGACGTGGACCTGCCCACCAGAAAGACAAGATCCAGCCTCATCCATCAGAACACAGGCACTAGTCCCTTCCACCAGGAAGACTACACAACCCACTGAACCAACCTTCGCCACTGGGGACACACACCAAAAACAACGGGAAATGCAAACCTGCAGCCTGCAAAAAGGAGACCCCAAACACAGTAAATTAAGCAAAATGAAAAGACAGTAAAACACACAGCAGATGAAGGAGCAAGATTAAAACCCACCTGACTTAACAAATGAAGAGGAAATAGGCAGTCTACCTGAAAAAGAATTCAGAATAATGATAGTAAAGATGATCCAAAATCTTGGAAATAGAATAGAGAAA
>NW_021148361.1:3910-5278 GCF_002837175.3 Physeter macrocephalus
GTGGGTGGAGACTGCGGGTGGTGGAGGGGGGAAGCTTCGGAGCCGTGGAGGAGAGCACAGCAACAAGGGTGCGGAGGGCAAAGCGGAGAGATTCCCGCACAGAGGCTCAGTGCCGACCGGCACTCACCAGCCCGAGAGGCTTGTCTGCTCACCCGCCAGGACAGGTGGGGGCTGGGAGCTGAGGCTCGGGCTTCGGTCAGATCCCAGGGAGAGGACTGGTGGCGTGAACACAGCCTGAAGGGGTTAGTACACCACGGCTAGCCGGGAGGGAGTCCGGGAAAAAGTTTGGACCTGCCAAAGAGGCAAGAGACTTTTTCTTACCTCTTTGTTTCCTGGTGCGTGAGGAGAGGGGATTAATAGTGCCACTTAAAGGAGCTCCAGAGATGGGTGTGAGCCTCGGTTATCAGCATGGACCCCAGAGATGGGCATGAGATGTTAAGGCCACTGCTGCAGCCACGAAGAAGCCTGTGAGCAAGGACAGGTCACTATCCACACATCCCCTCCCGGGAGCCTGTGTAGCCTGCCACTGCCAGGGTCCTGTGATCCAGGAAAAACTTCTCTGGGGGAATGAACGGCATACCTCAGACTGGTGCAACGTCACTCTGGCTGCTGCCACCACAGGCTCGCCCTGCATCCGTACCCCTCCCTCCCCCTGGCCTGAGTGAGCCAGAGCCCCCGAATCAGCTGCTCCTTTAACCCCATCCTGTCTGAGAGAAGAACAGACGCTTTCTGGAGACCTATACGTAGAGGTGGGGCCAAATACAAAGCTGAACCCTGGGACTGTGCAAACAAAGAAGAGAAATGGAAATTTCTCCCAGCAGCCTCAGGAGCAGTAGATTAAATCTCCACAATCACTTGATGTACGCTGCATCGGTGGAAAACATGAATAGACAATGAATCATCCCAAATTGAGGAGGTGGACTTTGAGAGCAAGACATATTATTTTTTCCCCTTTTCCTCTTTTTCTGAGTGTGTATGTGTATGCTTATGTGTGAGATTTTGTCTATCTAGCTTTGCTTTCACCATTTGTCCTAGGGTTCTGTCCTTCCTTTTTTTTTTTTTTTTACTTAAAAAAATTTTTTTTCTTAATAATTATTTTTTATTTTAATAACTTTATTTTATTTTATCTTTATTTTATTTTATCCTCTTTCTTTCTTTCTACTTTTCCTCCCTTTTATTCTGAGCTGTGTGGATGAAAGGCTCTTGGTACTGCAACCAGGAGTCAGTGCTGTGCCTCTGAGGGGGGAGAGATAACTTCAGGACACTGGTCCACAAGAGACCTCCCAGCTCCATGTAATATCAAATGGTGAAAATCTCCCATAGATCTCCATCTCAACACCAAGACCCAGCTTCACTCAATGACCACCA
>NW_021148361.1:8789-9059 GCF_002837175.3 Physeter macrocephalus
CAGCTTTTAGTTTTATTGATCTTTGCTATTGTTTCCTTCATTTCTTTTTCATTTATTTCTGATCTGATCTTTATGATTTCCTTCCGTCTGCTAAATTTGGGGTGCTTTTGTTTTTCTTTCTCTAATTGCTTTAGGTGCAACGTTAGGTTGTTTATTCGAGATGTTTCCTGTTTCTTAAGGCATGATTGTATTGCTTTAAACTTCTCTCTTAGAACTACTTTCGCTGTATCCCATAGGTTTTGGGTCGTCGTGTCTCCATTGTCATTTGTT
>NW_021148363.1:0-1718 GCF_002837175.3 Physeter macrocephalus
GAAAGGATGCTCCCCAGCAGTGAGAATGTCTCAACTTAGACACCTGTGCTTTAGCGCGCGACTGACTTTGAAACTTCGGAGCTCTGGGTAGAAGATGTGGGCTAATAAATCATTCCTGTGTTACGTTTGAATGTAGGACGTCTCTGAAGTTCTACATCTGCCTAAATTGGATAATTATTTGTAATTTTCGATGTTTTTTCCACTTTTTTGTGATAAATTATACACAGTGAGAAACGATGATTTTAACCTTTTTCGAGTGTACAGTTCACTGGCATTCAGTACATTCGCAGTGTTGTGCAGTCATCACCGCTATCCACTCTCATAGATTTATTGTTCCAAACAGAAGCTCTGTACATTAACAGTAACTCTCCATTCTCCCCTCCTCCAGCCCTGAATAGAAGACTAACCACTACTCTACTTTCTGTCTATATAAATGTACCTATGCTAGGTGCCTAATGTAAGTGTCGTCGTACAGTGTTTGTGACCAGCTTATTTCACTAAGCATGTTTTCAAGGTTCGTTCTTGTTGTTACATGTGTCAGAATCGTTCCTTTTTAAGGCTGAATAATATTTCATTGTATGAATAGCCCACATTTTGTTTATCCGTTCCTCTGTTCATCGACACTTGTATTGTTTCCATTTCTTGTCTATTACGAAAAATGCTGCTACGAACATGGGTTTACAAGTATCTGTTTGAGTCCTTGCTTTCAATTCTTTGTGGTATATATACCTATGAGTGGAATTGCTGGAACTTGCTTTTTATTTATTTTGAAATAATATTAGTCTTAAAGAAAAGCTGCAAAAAGAGTACAAAGTTTGGTTATATGCTTCATGCAGCTTCCACTAATGGTAACATATTATAAAACCACAGTGTAATTGTCAAAACCAAGAAGTTAACATTGGTACCCTAATATTATCTAAACTACAGACTTTATTTGGATTTTACCAGTTTTTCCACTAACATCCTTTTTCTGGTCCAGGCTCCCACATGGCCTTTACCTGTCATGTCTCTTTAGTCTCCTCCAATCTGTGCCAATTCTTCAGTCTTTCACTGTCATTCATGACCTTGACATTTTGAAAGAGTACCAGTCAGTTGTTTCTGTACACTGTCCCTCCATTTGGATTTGACCGGTGTTTTCTCCTGATTAGTTTGAGGTTACACATTTTTGGCAACAATCCCATAGAAGTCATGTGGCCTCAGTGTATCATGTCAGGGGGTGCGTGATACCAGTGTCTTATTACTTGGTGATGTAACCTTGATCACTTGGTTAAGGTCGTGTTTACCAGGTTTCTCCACCATAAAGTTACTGTTTTTCTCTATATTGGGGGAAGTACTTTGAGACCATGCAAATACCCTCGTTCTCCTCCAAATTTTGCCCATTTATTTTTACCATGTATCAGTGGATCTTTCTTGCAACCATTGTTACAGTGATATTCTAATGATGATTTTTCCCTCCTGATTTTTTTTCTGGTTTCCCATGATAATAACCATCTTAGTTAACATTTATTGAGCACTTACTATATGCTAAGGGCACTTTAAAAATGATTTTTTATTGAAATATAGTTGATTTACAATGTTGTGTTACTTTCAGATGTACAGCAAAGTGATTCAGTTTCATACATATATTTTTTCTTTTTCAGATTCTTTTCCCATATAGGTTATTACAAAATATTGAGTATAGCTCCCTGTGCTATACAGTAGGTCCTTGTTTTTTTTTT
>NW_021148363.1:2723-4663 GCF_002837175.3 Physeter macrocephalus
ACCAGTGCTGGAATGAGACTCCAGTTAGAATGGTACTGGGAGAGGCTTTCAACAGCTGCTCAGCAAGTGACCTCCCACAGGTGACTCCATCAGTCCTGGGCTCCCGTGGGAGGGCTCGGATGCAGAGGTCAGCTGACAGATGTTCATTGTATCCCCACAGGGCCTATGATACTAAGTCACTGCATTGGGGGAACTTATCAAGACACATTTCCTGTTTCCCAGGAGCTCAGATTTTGATATGCAAGTGTGATAAGAGCGTTGCCTAATCAACGGGAATGCATAAGGAAATAGCTGAGTACATTAAGCAGGGGAAGTTAACTTGGAGTGGTGCCCGGTGGAGAATGTGCTGGGTTAGCTAGAAGGGGATAGTGGGGGAGCTGTGCTTTATAGGAAAAGAAGAGTCGGGTTTTGAGTTGGAGAGGCATGAATGTTGATGTGTTGGAGGGAAACCCCAAGCAGTTCACTTTACTTTATGCAGGAGGTCAGGTTCCATCTGATGTCCATTTCCTTCTCCGCTGGAGATGGTGCAGAGAGCAGTCTGATAGCCAGTGACATGACACAGCTTTGAGAGGAGCCAGTGAACTTGACCTCAGGGGCAGGTGGGCCGCCCCACTCTGCTCTTTCAGCTCACAGAATCCCCCTGATCAAAGATGCTTTTAATTGGGAAAGAGCTATCAACACTTGTACAGATTTCTAAGGGTCAAGAATCCCTAGAAAGTATCCTTTTTTTTTCCTCAGCAAATAGAAAAATTTTAACCAAAGCGTATATAATTACGTAGCTATCTTTTTGTGCCCTCGCTAATCTTTTGAGCTAAGCATCAATAGATCCATGTAAATGGGTCCATATAAATTGCATCTGTCTCTTTTTTGCCTTCATTTGAAGAGAAGTGTAAATTGTTCTTTGTATTTAGAAAACAAAAAGCTTTGTTTTTATTTTTGCATTGGACCCATTTTTAAAACCACAGTGTACACACTCAAGAGAAGTTCCATATGCCTTAAGTATAATGTGGTTGGTTCAATTTACACTTTAAATGTAATATAATTTGGATTTCTCTCTTTATATTGGGAAACATATTAGTAGGTTCTTAATCATTATTCTGACATTTTGTAAACCTTTAGAAATTCTCTGGCTCCAGGGTTTCCTTTTCCATAAAGAGAACTTGTGTTCTTGGAGATTTAACAGCCGCTCTGAAACAACGTCCCACATTTAATAAGATTTTCATTACTTTTACAGACTATACTCCAGTAAATATACTGATTGATATACGATAGCTCAGATCAGACGGTTCTCAATAAATTAACAAGGAGGAATGGAACATCCAGAGGGGGAATAATGAATCACAAAATGCCTTACTCATAAAATTAAGTAACCCTCCATAAATGTAAATGAACAAAATGATAATGGCTCAGCATTTTGTATTTTCCAAGTGCTTAGAGCAACCTTGTAAATAAGCAGGGACCTTAAAAGGCAGAGGGGAGAGAGACTGCTAAATAGTGACATTGATGGCAACTTTCATTTACCCTGATTCAGTTGGAAGAATTAATTAGTTTGTTCTCCAGGCCACAAAATGAAAATGGTGTGACACTTTACTCAGCTTCAGGAAAGGTCTAATACAGACATACATTCAGTCCTGGGATTTTGTTTTAGGTTAGCCGGTTTTAAGCAAGTGATGAAAAGGCTGGTGTTTACATTGAGCTTCTTTTGGTCATTGTCTTAAGAACTCAAGAGCATCCTTTAAAATTGTCATCTTCCTTTTTTGTCAAAAGGTAAAAAGTTGTTGAAGGATCTACATTTGAATCTGCTCTGCTGCTTTCTAGCTATGTGGTCTTGGGGAATTGTAAGCCCCTCTAACCCTCAGAATCCTCATCAGTACACAGGAAACCTGATAAATAATGTCTGCTCAGGTGATTAGCCCAGTGCCTGGCCCAACCGAGGGGCC
>NW_021148363.1:5444-6956 GCF_002837175.3 Physeter macrocephalus
GGGACGCGGGTTTGTGCCCCGGTCCGGGAGGATCCCACATGCCGTGGAGCGGCTGGGCCCGTGAGCCATGGCCGCTGAGCCTACGCGTCCGGAGCCTGTGCTCCGCAACGGGAGAGGCCACAACAGTGAGAGGCCTGCGTACCGCAAAAAAAAAAAAAAATACAGATTGGTTTGGGTATGTTGTACTGGAGACCCAGATCCTCTGCGTGGCATTGACTTTGCTGCCATGATTTTTCTGAAATGATAACGGCTTATTGGTGAAATTCCCAACAAAACGTCTCTTGATTTACATGGCAATTATGTTCCTGAGAAACTCAATGTATATTCAGACTGTGCCAAAGAGTCAGCTTCTGTGAACCCACCTGAGAGCTTAGCGGGGCATGTGAAGGCCTGTGGGGAGTGGACAGCTCTGCCCTGTGCAGGACAGTCACACACATCTCAAGGCATCTGGCATCCCTGGTCCTCAGCCACGGGTTGGGGCAGCACCCGCCAACTTTGAGAACTGAAAATGCACCAGAATGTTTTCGTTATACCACAGCCTTAAAAGGATACAAGAATAAAGGTGGGAATAAGTTTGAGGGGTAAATTTAACTGTCTTTAAAAAACAGATTCTTCAAGAACTGAGAATTGTCAATATTCCTGTGGGTTTCTTTGGCCACCCTTAGTTTTTAAAATAAAAGCTGCCTTTCCTTGCTTTTCTGATCACACATTGCCTTTATGACTCTTAAGGCTCCAGTGTTATGCTAATTATTATTCCAAAATTCTCTCTTTTTCTGGTAGCATTATGTCCCTTTCTATCACCTTTCATATGTGCCATTACGTGTCCTTCTATGACTTTAAAGCCTATGACAACTTTATTGTAATTTCCTTATACTTATCTGTCTCTCCTAACCAGTATTTTATAACAGATGCTAGTTTGATCTAGGTGATTTTCAGGGCTGGGCTATGACTGAGAGTAAATATTCATTATTTCTTGGTGTGATTTGGGGGGTTGAAGCCATCTGTAACAGCCTCCATGTCACCTGGTTATGACATTCTGACTCTTTTTTCAAAGTGGGACTCAAGGTGAGGAGCCATCACCGGACCTGCCCTGTGGATGTCGTGGTCTCACGCAGGGCCATGGCCCACATGCTGCCTTCCTGGGACCCCTAGACTCCCAGGAACCCCTCCAAAGTGCCCAAGATCCCAGCTCCAAGGGTCTAAGACAGCGTAGCCTGGCTGTGTGTTCTTTTAAAACATCCCACATGAGCCTGATGGGCACCCATGGGCACTGCCACTGTTGTCAGCCGAGCACACTTTACAGCCTCGGTGTCCTTACCTGTACCCGTCAGCGCTGTGCCTGCTTATCCAGGTGGTCCTGACAGTAGATGTCCTGCTGGTCAAAACAAAAAAGAAAGAAAGAAAGCTGTGGAACCCTCCCTCTTTTATTGTTATCTGCTTACGGGGTGCTTAGGAGGTTTCGATCGTCAAGGGTCAAAAACAAAAAATGACATTACCTACGCAAGTACAACT
>NW_021148363.1:8376-9046 GCF_002837175.3 Physeter macrocephalus
TGTGTGTGTGTGTGTGTGTGTGTGTGTACACATACACACCACATTTTCTTTATCCATTCATCTGTCGATGGACTGTTGTTTCCATGTCTTGGCTAACGTAATACTATAACATTCTTTTGTCAGTGAGAGTCTGGATTTCCATTAGACTGTAAGCCACATGGGCAGGAACTATATCTGTCTCACTGCTGTGTTCTCAGGACCCAGCATAGCGATGTACCTAATGGATGATAGGAGGCATGGAGGGAACGAGGAATAGATGTATGCAAATCAGCACAGTAAGGCAGAGTATGTTCAGTGCCAAGACCAACACGCCAGAGATGGAGGAGTGTCTGTCTTCTCTGCTTCTTTTTTTTTTTTTATTGAAGTATAGTTGATTTACAATGTTGTGTTAGTTTCTGGTGTACAACAAAAATGATTCAGATGTGTATATATATGAATACATATATTCTTTTTCATATTCTTTTCCATTATGGTTTAATTACAGGATATTGACTATAGTTCCCTGTGCTCTACAGTAGGTCCTTGTTGTTTATCTGCTTTATACACGATAGTTTTTATCTGCTCATCCCAAAGTCTTAATTTATCCCTCCCCGCTCCTTTCCCCTCTGGAAACCGTAAGTTTGTCTTCTATTTCTGTCTTCTCTGCTCCTTATAAGGACATCTGGAGAAT
>NW_021148368.1:0-2044 GCF_002837175.3 Physeter macrocephalus
AAACCTTAGATCAGGGAGTGGATGCAGCGCGTGATCCGCCTGTTTGCGCGCAGGGCTTGATATACTTGGAAAGGCTGAGTGACACACGTAGCTAACAGGTGTGGCGGTCGTGGGGATAGCGACCGGTACTCGACGTGCACTGTACCGGCACCGCAGGAAGCGGGTTTGTGTTATGGAGTATTGCATATGAGACCGTTTGACTAAAGATGACACATGGCTATAAGGTGAGACACGTGGATTTGTGAGCTCCATGCGTTCACAACCACATGCATACTCCTCCATGACGAAGATAAATGTTCGAAACGTCTTTGGCCTGCAGAGTTTGCATGAGAATAGGAATGGTCAACGGAGGCACCTGTTCCACTGCAGCCACACAGGGAAGTGGCGGAGGCATAGAAGGCTACGTAATTGTGCCGATTTGATGGCAACAAGAAGCGGTAAACAGGCAGGCTACGAGGTAGTGCACATGCCGAATCCGCGATACGTTTCACATAGTGGGCTTTCAAAAGGGTGGCAGTCGGGAAGCTACGCCGGTGGGTCTAATTTGGGGACAAGCCGATTCTACACTTTCCAGACTCGGCGCTGGACAAAAAGATAAGGTTGGAGGCAATCAAGACATCCGTTCCCCTATTTGACATCTGAAAGATCAAATGTGCCCACGACCGTGAGAGTTTCAACCATGTTGCACTTTCTCGCTTGTGCACCGTATAGAGGTTTGAGGCGGAGAGAGCGGCCGTCGTATGCACTTAGCGAAATTCGCTTGAAATGCGTAGAGGAGGGTGTACAGAATGTGCACGCTTGCGCGTTGCTGAATCGTATCTGCAGGTGTATACTGTATTAATATGCCCCGTCGTAGCGGTCTTCGCGGAACAGACCAGCCAGTATAAAAGGAAAAACGGTGACCGTGATCTAAGTGTATATAAACATTTTCAGTAAATTTTTGAGGTCAAACGAGGGAGATTTGCACGTCAGAGGAATCTTGCACCGGCGTTGTAGAGGGCTGTGGTCTGACGAGGACGGAGTACTCGAACGAGGGATATTGCTCGCTTTGAGCGCGAGATGTTCTGCTGCATGTAACAGGTTGTCAATGGAAAAGGGAGACCGACGGGCGCAAGGTGACACCAATGCCCCCCGGGGTTGGAGTCGATAGAAGTGACAGAACTATTTCCGTCCTCAACTGGGGGCGACCGTAGTCGCGCGGATTGGCCGTACAGTCAAGCGGCAGACAAGCGGTTGACGACGAACGTGGGCATGCCATGAAAGCCTGAAGAGTGTGTGTGACCTACAGGGACAATATGCTTGAGAGGGACTTCTTGTCCGGCTCGTGGAAACGGGTGGTAAGAATAGTGGCACAGCAGTGTCACGCATTTTTGAAATGGGAGGTTGAAACGACATGGCAGCAGCCACTAGTTACGGTGCGATGGAAGATTAATCTGCTGGTGTAGCCTATTTCTTGTGCAGTACGGAATTCGTGCTACTATTGTAGGACGTGAGTGGTGAAGCCGGAGGACTGGGAAACGGTGTATAGAAGAAGTTCCAGTTCGAGGATGAAAACTTGCTGCTGCGCTCGCCGATCCTGAGCGTTGATATGGAGGGTGAGGACACGATGGACACTCTGCGTGGGATGAACGCATCTGAATTATATTTTCGGTGATGGAAAGTTGGTCGTCAAGAAGCGAAGAAATATACGCCTAGATGTAAAGGAAGAAGATAGAATTCGACCGTGCGTCCCGTGCCCAGAACATGACAAGAACGCGCAGGGAGTCAGGGCTAACTCGAAAAGTGGCCTGTGTGGGAGAATGTCTGCGGGCAGGAACCGTTTTGAATATGTACTCGAGAAAGAGGGTTCTCTGTGTGGACCCGCCCGCAAGCGTGTTTTGTAGCCGGAGGCGTGCGCTTTAGTCACTGTAACATGCTGTCTGTAGAATCCGCACGGCATAGCAGCAACAGGGCATAGGGGAACGTAAACAGCTTTTACGCGGGACTTTTCCCAAAGGTGTGTTTCACGAAGGACTTGGCGAGCGCCAGGGAAAGATTTTGCACG
>NW_021148368.1:6726-7368 GCF_002837175.3 Physeter macrocephalus
GAAACGCTCGACTGGTGTGACTGGGGTGGTGTTGGGAGGCGACTGGCGATGTGGATCATGCTGCGTGCGGGCGTTGCTACGATTTTGTGTTGCTAGTTTGGAAGTACAAGAGGGCAGGGAGTATATCCAGAATACGGTGGTCAGACATTCCAGATCAGGGGCACTGTCCGACCGAATACATGGGCAGATGCCTTCCGAGAGTGTGTAGCATTTCGAGAGGGGGTTGGCTGCTGGGAGAAGCATCAAGGCTTTGGCGAGTATGCACTGTATGATTGCCATGTTGCTGTGATCCTGGGAGGTGAGGGAGCACGTAGATTGTCGTGATGATGAAGGGACAGAGACGCAGAGGCCGCTTGGAAACGCGCGCGTTTGGCGTCTTCGGCAGTGGCGTAGTGGATGTCAGGCGCCGGGCGACGTCGCCGAGTCATTCGAGTCCGCAATGCGGCGCGAGGTAGAGGTGCAAAGTAGCGAACATGAGGCTGGGGTCGTCGGCTGCGCGTCTTGCACGATCTGCAGGGGCGGTGCGTCAGTGAGAGAGCAGTGCTTGGTTTTGGCGTGAGAGTTAAAAAGGGGGGGTGACTGTTGGTGCAATAGTGCAGGGCAGTGTTGAAATGGGATTTCGGATGACAGGGGGGACTGCGT
>NW_021148368.1:8461-9036 GCF_002837175.3 Physeter macrocephalus
TATGTGAAATGCTGTAGTAACGTGCCTGCGGTGGTATGCAGGACTGGCTGCCTGTGCGGTCCCGACAGTCTGGAGGCGGTAATGTACTCTCGTGTTGGGAATTCTGGATAACAGGAGCGCAGGCAGTAGATCTGGCAGACGCAGATAAGACAGCTCAGACCCGCGGCGGGATCCGACCTTCTAGATGGTAATGTGCCTGAGGTGATTTTATAGGTTCGTTATATGTCTGGGGTGGGCCCAGAGGATTGAAGACTTTTCCAAAGCCGCTGTTTGCGAGGGAGATGTTGCTGTGACCGGGGGGTGTCGGGGAGCATCTGGAATGTCGTCAAGGGACAGTGAGGAATGGAGCCTTGTAGGTACGGACTTCTTGGCGTGTTCGACAGTGGCGTAGTGGTCGACAAGCGCCTGGCGGCATCACGTAAATAGTAGACTGCAGAGCGTCATGCGAAGAGAGGCGCGGAGGCACGTGCGTGGGGCATGTTTCCGGCTGGAGGGTGTGGACCATCAGCCAGCGCGACATGTCGGTGAGAGCAGTGCTTGGTGTGGCTTGTAGGACGAAGGCTGCGTGCGGCTCT
>NW_021148371.1:0-4255 GCF_002837175.3 Physeter macrocephalus
AGGTTATTTGAAATCAGGGTTTTGTGGAAGTCAGGGAAAACTTGGACTTTGACATAGTCTATGCATGAATGAGTTTGCATTAATGATGATCAAGGGTTACTGAGTATAGTTAAGATGGATAGTTTTAAAAAGGCAAGATAGTCCATTCTGGATAATTTGGGGACAGAATAATAAATTAGTTGTGTCTTGTTATGTTTATTCCTCAATTTTGTACATACCAAAAAAAAAAACCTGTATTTTAATCACTTCACTCAGGGATGATTTTATGTCTAAAAAACTGGTTAATGCTAAACACATTCAAAATCAGCTAATGTATAAAGCATAATGCTAAGATTTACATTTACAGTAAGAAGGTTTGCAAAATAACTGAAATATATCTCATATATGTTTGAGAAACTATCTGATAAGGGGTTAATATCCAAAATATATACAGAACTCATACAACTCAACAGCAAAAAAACAAATAATCCAATACAAACATGGGCAAAGGACCTGAATAAACCTTTCGCCAAAGACAGGCAAATGGCCAGCAGGTACTTGAAAAGGTGCTCAAAGTTACTAATCATAATGAAAATGCAAATCAAAACCACAGCGAGATACAACCTCACACCTTTTAGGATAACTATTACCTAAAAAACAAAGGAAAGCAAGCACTGGCCAGAATGTGAAGAAAAGGAAACCCTTGTATACTGTTGGGGCAAATATAAATTGATGTAGCTACTATGAAAAACAATATGCATGTCCCCCCAAAAAATTAAAAATAGAATTACCATTTGATCCAGTAATCCTATTTCTGGGTATATATCCTGAATTGAAATCAGTATCTGTACTCCCATGTTCGTTGAAGAATTATTCAAAATAATGAAGACATGAAAAAAAACTAAAGGTCCATCAACAGACACATGAACAAAGAAAATCTGATGTATACCTATAATGAAATATTATTCATTCTTAATAAAGAAGGACATCCTGCCATTTGCAATAACTTGCATGGATGTAAGGAATATTATGCTAAGTGAAATAAGCCAGACACAAAAAGATACATACTGTATGATCTCACTTGTAGGTGGAACCTAAAATAGTCAAACACATAGAAGCAGAGAGTAGAATGGTGGTGCCAACAACTGGGAGGAGCAGGAAATGAGGAGGTGTTGATCAAAGTGTACAAAATTTCAGTTATGCAAAATAAGTTCTGAAGTTTTATTGGACAACATAGGGCCTATGACTAATAATATTGTATTGTATATGTTGAATTTGCTAGAAGGGTAGCTCTTATGTTAACTGCTCTTACTACAAAAGGAAACAAAAAAAACAAAGGGGGCAGGAAGAAACTCTGGAGGTGATGGATAAGTTTATGGCATTGATAGTGATGATGATTTCAAGGGTACATACTTATCTCCAAACACATCGAGTTGCATACATTCAATATCTACAGCTTTTTGTATGTCAATTATACCTCAATAAAGTAGTTAAAACTAAAATATTAAATTAAATAATAAGAAAACTGAATTCATAATCAGATGACTGCTTGGTGAAGATACACTTAGAACAAAGGTAGGATTGTATTTCATTAAAGTCAGGATAATTTGACCCCAATTTTAAAGAGAGGTTACAATTAGTTCCCTTCATTAAGCACTGATTCTTATTACCTTTAGTTACAGTCACTTTCTCACCTTCACCCTAGATATCGATCAAGATGCATAATTAACTTGCAGGTCACATCATCACCTATTGAAATTATATATTGAGGATAAAGAAATTGTGGTGTATATATATATATATATATATATACACACTATATATTGTGTATATATATATATACACACTATACATTGTATATATATATACAATGTATAGTGTGTATATATATATATACACTATATAGTGTGTATATATATATATATATATATATATATATATATACACCACAATTTCTTTATCCTCAATATATAATTTGAATAGGTGATGATGTGACCTGCAAGTTAATTATGCATCTTGATCGATATCTAGGGTGAAGGTGAGAAAGTGACTGTAACTAAAGGTAATAAGAATCAGTGCTTAATGAAGGGAACTAATTGTAACCTCTCTTTAAAATTGGGGTCAAATTATCCTGACTTTAATGAAATACAATCCTACCTTTGTTCTAAGTGTATCTTCACCAAGCAGTCAT
Source organism: Physeter macrocephalus (assembly GCF_002837175.3). Taxonomy (NCBI): domain Eukaryota; kingdom Metazoa; phylum Chordata; class Mammalia; order Artiodactyla; family Physeteridae; genus Physeter; species Physeter macrocephalus. The sequence goes on from NW_021148371.1 coordinate 2,171, forward strand.
CTGATTATGAATTCAGTTTTCTTATTATTTAATTTAATATTTTAGTTTTAACTACTTTATTGAGGTATAATTGACATACAAAAAGCTGTAGATATTGAATGTATGCAACTCGATGTGTTTGGAGATAAGTATGTACCCTTGAAATCATCATCACTATCAATGCCATAAACTTATCCATCACCTCCAGAGTTTCTTCCTGCCCCCTTTGTTTTTTTTGTTTCCTTTTGTAGTAAGAGCAGTTAACATAAGAGCTACCCTTCTAGCAAATTCAACATATACAATACAATATTATTAGTCATAGGCCCTATGTTGTCCAATAAAACTTCAGAACTTATTTTGCATAACTGAAATTTTGTACACTTTGATCAACACCTCCTCATTTCCTGCTCCTCCCAGTTGTTGGCACCACCATTCTACTCTCTGCTTCTATGTGTTTGACTATTTTAGGTTCCACCTACAAGTGAGATCATACAGTATGTATCTTTTTGTGTCTGGCTTATTTCACTTAGCATAATATTCCTTACATCCATGCAAGTTATTGCAAATGGCAGGATGTCCTTCTTTATTAAGAATGAATAATATTTCATTATAGGTATACATCAGATTTTCTTTGTTCATGTGTCTGTTGATGGACCTTTAGTTTTTTTTCATGTCTTCATTATTTTGAATAATTCTTCAACGAACATGGGAGTACAGATACTGATTTCAATTCAGGATATATACCCAGAAATAGGATTACTGGATCAAATGGTAATTCTATTTTTAATTTTTTGGGGGGACATGCATATTGTTTTTCATAGTAGCTACATCAATTTATATTTGCCCCAACAGTATACAAGGGTTTCCTTTTCTTCACATTCTGGCCAGTGCTTGCTTTCCTTTGTTTTTTAGGTAATAGTTATCCTAAAAGGTGTGAGGTTGTATCTCGCTGTGGTTTTGATTTGCATTTTCATTATGATTAGTAACTTTGAGCACCTTTTCAAGTACCTGCTGGCCATTTGCCTGTCTTTGCCGAAAGGTTTATTCAGGTCCTTTGCCCATGTTTGTATTGGATTATTTGTTTTTTTGCTGTTGAGTTGTATGAGTTCTGTATATATTTTGGATATTAACCCCTTATCAGATAGTTTCTCAAACATATATGAGATATATTTCAATTATTTTGCAAACCTTCTTACTGTAAATGTAAATCTTAGCATTATGCTTTATACATTAGCTGATTTTGAATGTGTTTAGCATTAACCAGTTTTTTAGACATAAAATCATCCCTGAGTGAAGTGATTAAAATACAGGTTTTTTTTTTTTGGTATGTACAAAATTGAGGAATAAACATAACAAGACACAACTAATTTATTATTCTGTCCCCAAATTATCCAGAATGGACTATCTTGCCTTTTTAAAACTCTCCATCTTAACTATACTCAGTAACCCTTGATCATCATTAATGCAAACTCATTCATGCATAGACTATATCAAAGTCCAAGTTTTCCCTGACTTCCACAAAACCCTGATTTCAAATAACCTGAGACCAGATTACTGAGGTTTAATTGTGTGCCTTCCTTGATGTTCTTTTGACCTTTTCATATGAATGAATCACTTTAGCCTTTAGCCCTTCTGACTGCTTTTTATTAGAAGTCTGCAAATATCTAGTAATGAGGTGCTTGAAATTGAACAAAGAGTGTTCACGGCTTTTCTTGTTGGGGGCAATTAACAATCTCCCATCACTATCACCTTAATAACATTTAAATATGAGTAGACCAAAGATTTATTTTTATGTGCTTTAGAGATGCCTATGTGTCTGCTGGGCTTAATAAAAATGGTCAATGATAATAAAGTATTTCTTCACTTGCTCCAAACAAATTTTATATCACAAAGCAATAACAAAACTAGTAAACAAAACAAAACAAACACTTCATCATCAACAGAGATATATGTTTTTTTAAGGTTTTTTTTTATTATGTGTAACATAGGCAAAATTATTTGTCAATAAATTTTTAAGGAATTTCACATGTTCTGATTCTTTCTACTGCCAGTCACCCTAGTTCCTCCAAACTAATAATCTTCAAGATAAAATAGCCCTTTCAAAAA
>NW_021148371.1:8240-9022 GCF_002837175.3 Physeter macrocephalus
GCATAGCACAGGGAGATCAGCTCGGTGCTTTTGACCACCTAGAGGGGTGGGATAGGGAGGATGGGAAGGAGACCCAGGAGAGAGAAGATATGGGGATATATGTATACATATAGCTGATGCACTTTGTTATACAGCAGAAACTAACACAACATTGTAAAGCAAGTATACTCCAATAAAGATGCTAAAAAAAAAAAAGAACCTACTGTACAGCACAGGGAACTCTACTCAATATTCTGTAATGACCTATATGGGAATAGAATCTAAAAAAGTGTGAATATATGTATAACTAATTCACTTTGCTGTTCAGTAGAAATGAACACAACATTGTAAATCAACTATACTGCAATAAAAATTAATTTAAAAAAATTATACACTGAGTAATAGTATCCTTTAAGTAATGAAGTGTTCCTAGTTAAAACATGATCACCAATGATTTGATGGTATTATGCACTGTGTTCTATTGTGTTGCTACATAGAGACTCAATTGAGACTTTAAAGTAGTAATCACTTAATTTCTAAGAAGGAATAATAAGACCAGATATATTTTATTTTTTATGAGACAATATTCCTGTTTTACTTTTGTATTGAGGAGTTAAGTAATTTAGTCTTTCAACTCTACTACATGTAAAATACTATGCTAGACACCGGGGATTTTATAGTAAACATGAAGAAGTACTCCTTGCCTGCGCAGAGCACTCTGCACCTAACAGTGTGATGAGATATGCTGCATTTTTTTTTTTTTAACATCTTTATTGGAGTATAACTGTTCTACAATAGTGTGT
>NW_021148372.1:0-224 GCF_002837175.3 Physeter macrocephalus
TTTGTTTTTTTGTTATTGAGCTGCATGAGTTGCTTATAAATTTTGGACATTAATACTTTGTCAGTTGGTTCATTTGCAAATAATTTCTCCAATTCTGAGGATTGTCTTTGGTCTTGTTTATGGTATCCTTTGCTGTACAAAACCTTTTAAGTTTCATTAGGTCCCATTTGTTTATTTTTGTTTTTATTTCCATTTCTCTAGGAGGTGGGTCAAAAAGGATCTTG
>NW_021148372.1:2048-2563 GCF_002837175.3 Physeter macrocephalus
TTGTGGTGCTGAACTCTCTCAGCTTTTGCTTGTCTGTAAAGGTTTTAATTTCTCCATCAAATCTCAATGCATACCTTGCTGGGTAGAGTAATCTTTTTTTTTTTTTTTTTTGCGTTACGCGGGCCTCTCACTGCCGTGGCCTCTCCCATTGCGGAGCACAGGCTCTGGATGCGCAGGCTCAGCGGCCATGACTCACGGTCCCAGCCGCTCCGCGGCATGTGGGATCTTCCCAGACCGGGGTACGAACCCATGTCCCCTGCAAAGGCAGGCGGACTCTCAACCACTGCGCCACCAGGGAAGCCCCCGGGGTAGAGTAATGTTGGTTGTAGGCTTTTTTCCTTCATCACTTTAAATATGTCCTGCCACTCCCTTCTGGCTTGGAGAGTTTCTGCTGAAAGAGCAGATGTTAACCTTATGGGGATTCCTTTGTGTGTTATTTGTTGTTTTTCCCTTGCTGCTTTTAATATGTTTTCTTTGTATTTAATTTTTGACAGTTTGGTTATTATGTGTCTTGG
>NW_021148372.1:3869-7495 GCF_002837175.3 Physeter macrocephalus
CACAGATGCAGGGCACTTCAAGTTGATTGTGGAGCTTTAATCCGCTGCTTCTCAGGCTGCTGGGAGAGACCTCCCCCTCTCCTCTTTGTTCGCACAGCTCCTGGGGTTCAGCTTTGGACTTGGCCCCGCTTCTGCATGTAGGTCGCCTGAGGGCGTCTGCTCTTCGCTCAGACAGGACGGGGTTAATGGAGCAGCTGATTCGAGGGCTATTGCACAGGCCGGGGGGAGGGAGGGGCACGGATGCGGGGCGAGCCTGCGGTGGCAGAGGCTGGCGTGATGCTGCGCCAGCCTGAGGCGCACCACGCATTCTCCCGGGGAAGCTGTCCCTGGATCCTGTGACCCTGGCAGTGACGGGATGCACTGGCTCATGGGAGCGGAGGTGTGGCGAGTGACCTGTGCTCGCACACAGGTGTCTTGATGGCGGCGGCAGCAACTCTAGCATCCCACACCCGTCTCTGGTGTCCACGCCGACAGCTGCGGACTTGGCCCCGCTTCTGCATGTAGGTCGCCTGAGGGCGTCTGCTCTTCGCTCAGACAGGACGGGGTTAATGGAGCAGCTGATTCGAGGGCTATTGCACAGGCCGGGGGGAGGGAGGGGCACGGATGCGGGGCGAGCCTGCGGTGGCAGAGGCTGGCGTGATGCTGCGCCAGCCTGAGGCGCACCACGCATTCTCCCGGGGAAGCTGTCCCTGGATCCTGTGACCCTGGCAGTGACGGGATGCACTGGCTCATGGGAGCGGAGGTGTGGCGAGTGACCTGTGCTCGCACACAGGTGTCTTGATGGCGGCGGCAGCAACTCTAGCATCCCACACCCGTCTCTGGTGTCCACGCCGACAGCTGCGGCTCGTGCCCGTTTCTGGAGCTCCTTTACGCGGTGCGCTTAATCCCCTGTCCTCGTGCCCCAGGAAGCAAAGGGGCAAGAAAATGTCTCCTGTCCTTCGGCAGCTCCGCGCCCGTTTCTGGAGCTCCTTTAAGCAGCACGCTTAAACCCCTCTCCTCGCGCACCAGGAAGCAAAGAGGGAAGAAAAGGTCTCTTGCCTCTTCATCAGCTCCAGACTTCTCCCGGACTCCCTCCTGGCTAGCCTTGGTGCGCTAACCCCTTCAGGCTCTTTTCACACTGCCAACTCCAGACTTCTCCCTGGGATCCGACCAAAGTCCGAGGCTCACCTCCCAGCCCCGCCCACCCCGGCGGGTGAGCAGACAAGCCTCTCGGACTGGTGAGTGCTGGCCGGCACCAATCCTCTGTGCGGGAATCTCTCTGCTTTGCCCTCCGCACCCTGTGGCTGCGCTCTTCTCCGAGGCTCCGAAGCTTCCTCCTCTGCCACCCGCAGTCCCTGCCCGTGAAGGGGCTTCTAGTGTGTGGGAACCTTTTTTCCTTCACAGCTCCCTCCCACTGTTGCAGGTCCCATCCCTATTCTTTTCTCTTTCTTTATTCTTTTTTCGTTCGCCCTACCCAGGTATGTGGGGTGTTTCTTGCCTTTTTGGAGGTCTGAGGTCTTCTGCCAGCGTTCAGTGGGTGTTCTGTAGGAGCAGTTACACGTGTAGATGTATTTCTGATGTATCTGTGATGGGGAAGGTGATCACCGCGTCTTACTCTTCCGCCATCTTCTCTCTTCTCCCTGCTTGCTTATTTTCTGAGTGGCTTTCAAACATTTTAATCAATAGAACTAACTGAAATGTTATTAAGAAGCTCATTCATTCATTCAGCACAATAGTTCTCAAACCTGGCTGCACCTTTAGAAAAAAAAATGCTATCCATGTCTTATCTCAAGAGTTGCTCTCACTGCATTGTAATGGGGACTATACATCAGTATTAATTTTTAAAAAAAGCTTCCAGGTTATTTTTTTTTGGTAAACACTGACATTTATTTATTTATAATTTTATTTATTTATTTATTTTTGGCTGCGTTGGGTCTTCGTTGCTGTACGCGGACTGTCTCTAGTTGGGGTGAGTGCGGGCTACTCTTAGTTGCGGTGTGCGGGCTTCTCATTGAGGTGGCTTCTCTTGTGGAGCACGGGCTCTAGGTGCACGGGTTCCAGTAGTTGTGGCTCTCAGGCTCTAGAGCACAGGCTCAGCAGTTGTGGTGCACAGGCTTAGTTGTTCTGCGGCGTGTGGGATCTTCCCAGACCAGGGCTCGAACCCATGGCCACTGAAGTGGCAGGCAGATTCTTAACCACTGAGCCACCAGATAAGTCCCCAGGTGATTTTTTAATGTGTAGCCAGAGTTGAGGACCACTGACTAACCAGGTGTTAATGGCTGGCCCTGTGATATGCTCAGGATAAAAGTGTTGCTGCAAGAACAGCCACAACATCTATCCTCACAGAGCATGAGCATGTAGTCTATCTTAACCCAAAGCTAGGTCTATCTTAGTTGCGGTGTGCGGGCTTCTCATTGAGGTGGCTTCTCTTGTGGAGCACGGGCTCTAGGTGCACGGGTTCCAGTAGTTGTGGCTCTCAGGCTCTAGAGCACAGGCTCAGCAGTTGTGGTGCACAGGCTTAGTTGTTCTGCGGCGTGTGGGATCTTCCCAGACCAGGGCTCGAACCCATGGCCACTGAAGTGGCAGGCAGATTCTTAACCACTGAGCCACCAGATAAGTCCCCAGGTGATTTTTTAATGTGTAGCCAGAGTTGAGGACCACTGACTAACCAGGTGTTAATGGCTGGCCCTGTGATATGCTCAGGATAAAAGTGTTGCTGCAAGAACAGCCACAACATCTATCCTCACAGAGCATGAGCATGTAGTCTATCTTAACCCAAAGCTAGGTCTAAGTATTGTAGTAGCCTGGTTCTAGAACTATGTTGGATTTGCTGTTATTACTGAGTTAAGAATTACTGATCAGGTAGATGTTTAAAGAAAAGAAATTCCTTAATATAATTAAAATCTTCATTTATGTGTGTCACCTGTTTAACAAAGGTTAAACATGATTAGGTCTTTTTTTTCCAGCTTTATTGAGATATATTTGACATGTAACATGTAGATTCAGGAGGTACAATGTGATGATTTGATACATGCATATACTGTGAAATGTTTACCACAGTAAGGTTGATTAATTCATCCTTCACTTCACATAATTACCATTTTTGTTGTTATGCTGAGAACTTTTTTTGGCTGCGTTCGGTCTTCGTTGTTGCGTGCGGGCTTTCTCTAGTTGCGGCGAGAGGGGGCTATTCTTCCTTGCCGTGCGCGGGCTTCTCATTGCAGTGGCTTCTCTTGTTGCGGAGCACGGGCTCTAGGCACGCGAGCTTTGGTAGTTGTGGTACGCGGGCTCAGTAGTTGTGGCTTTTGGGCTCTAGAGCACAGGCTCAGTAGTTGTGGATCACAGGCTTAGTTGCTCCGCGGCATGTGGGATCTTCCAGGACCAGGGCTCAAACCCATGTCCCCTGCATTGGCAGGCAGACTCTCAACCACTGCGCCACAAGGGAAGCCCGGTGAGAACATTTTAAATCTACTCTCATAGCAACTTTCAAGTATAAAATACAGTATTGTTAACTGTAGGCACCATGCTATACATTAGATCTCTGGAACTTGTAACTGAAGGTTGTACTCTGACCAATATCTTTCTGTTTCCTGCACTCTACAGGTTTTGGTCTTGTTCTTTTAAGGGTAATTGCATGCTGATCTCCC
>NW_021148372.1:8580-9019 GCF_002837175.3 Physeter macrocephalus
TTGGTGTACTAATTTATGTTCTATGTAGTGATCATAATACTGATTTTACAATCATATATTCTGTATAGAGGACTTAAGCACACATGGCTTATTACCAGATCCATGTACAGGGAAGTGCTTAAAGGATTTTGGTTTATTCTGGCTTGGTTGCAGGCCCAGGTTTAAAGCTAGAACTCTGACCTTTTGGCCTGCTTGCCGTAGTCCCTGGCATCTGAAACTCCAAGCCTCGAGATGGACTGCTATAGGCCTGGAGGTGACAATAGCCAGATATAGATAGAGCTCTGACACTTACTTTCCTCCTCTACACTTTATTTAAGCTTATTCATGATAAAAACACCAACAATTACTCTTAAGAATCACTGTATATTTTCTACCACCATTATTATTTAGTGGTACTGTGCTGTTCAGATGCCTTGTTTTACAAATTGAACATCCATGT
>NW_021148373.1:0-2621 GCF_002837175.3 Physeter macrocephalus
TAAAAATCTGTTTAAGTAAGACTTTCCATCAATATTCTAGGCTTACATGTGTTGGAAGTACTCAAATCTGTTCTATACCACCTCGCAAGCATCAAACCAGTGTTGATGTGTGAACAGAACCAGTGTTCTCTTAATAGAATGGAAGAGTCAGGAGATATGCCCACCTATATCTCAAAATTCATGTCTTTGCGGGTTGAATTCTTTCTCCCTAAAGCTCCTATGTGGATGTCCTAAACCTTGCACCTGACAAATGATTCTATACAGAGCTAGGATCTCTACAGAATAAATCAACTTGAACTGCCTTCATTAGGGTGACCCTGAATACAAAATGAACTGAATCCATATTAAAAGGGGAAATATGGGCATAGACACCCTCATAGAGGGAGAAAACGGGCAATAGATGGAGGAGGGTCTCTGCCATCTCCACAAGCCAAGGAGAGAGGCCTGGAACACAGGCTTCCTTCCCACCAGTCTGAAGGAGCCAAACCCGCTGACACCGTGATTTCGACTTCCGACCTCCAGAAGTGTCAGCGATTATGTACGTGTCCTTCAAGGAAACCAATCTCCGGCATTTTGTATATCAGCCTCAGCGCACCAGCACGATTAGAAACATACAACGAAGCAAGCAAAGAACAAGCAAATAATCACACCGGAAACGTCTTTGTTACCAAGGCCGAACATCCACGAAGACACTTACTCCTTCAGCCCAGAAATCCAGCTTGAACTTCGGACCAATGGTGGTGGCTCACCGTTGCTGGCTTCTCATTGGCTGATTCAGAGAGGAGTGGTGCTTCAGCTTCTCTGATTGGACCTCCCATCATCCGAGGCCTGTATCAACAAGGTGGAGTAAAGGCTGAAAAGTATAGAAACAGTTTACCTGAACAAGTGCGAGCCGACCCTTCAGTTCCAAGATTAAATTATTTCCAGGTAGATTAGGATCTGCGATAGATTTTCTTCCTGGAACTTTCGCCTTTAGTTATTCGTTTTTCATGTTTGGATCCACACTTTAAATGAAGTCCATAACATGGGTAGTGCAGAAAAGAGTTTGAAGGCGGTATTTTTGTCCTAGCAATACTATTTTCCACGCGTTAATGGTTCTAATTATTTGATTAGGCAGTGAAGGCTCTCCCTCAGTTTGTCTTTACAGTAAACCACACTGTTTGATCGCGATTGCTCACTAGGTGTCCTTTCCTCAAGCACCCACGGAAGAGGATAATCACAATCCCTCACTCCCGCTTCCCAAAATCAACAACCACAATAACAAAAATGTCATTATCTTCTCTTCTTTCCAGATTTCGTATGTTTTTCTCACCCTTGCCCTCCCAGTCTTCACTCTCCACACCCATTATGCTGCACATGTAGCGCGTTTCAATAATGCTCCTCTTTCATTTCTGCAGTTACAAATGCAAAACACCCGAAGCACGATAGCAGTGTCCTGGTGTATTACATCTCTTAGAATTACCTTTCAGGTGTGACCAGAGCTATGGGACTAGCATGCAAAAATAAATTTGGTAATACATCTCTGTTTCATACGGAGAAAAACTATCATTTTGAAGCAGAAACCATTAATATGATAGAAATCTAGTGATTTTTCTGAAGTCAACTCTTTTCAAACTTCTCCACACTTGTTCCTCTCAAAAGGCACCCGGCTCTGCAAAGAGTTTTAACTTCTGAAATTTTTTTCCATTGTGTACGACAACTTCTAGTTGTTGAGGAAAGTATGCACTCGATTTCATGGTAGATTTTAATGGTAAGTTGTCCAGCAAACTCTTTTTTTCCCCAAATCCTTTTATTTTAATTTCCAAGATTCCAGAATCGTAATAAGAAATGAACTTCATGAGGGGGCTTATTTGCCTAAATCTTATTTCTATTGAGCTCAAGGAGAGCTTTGGAGGTAATAGCGACCCCCTTCATGCTTGCAACAGGCACTGAACTCTGATTAGTGTCCTGTCCTGCCCCCCATTCTCCTCTTCAGCAAGTGGTGTTCTGTCCAAGGTAGAATAATTTGTTTTTGGTCTCTCCACAAAATGAGCCCAAGAAATTTTTTTAATTTTATACTTTATATAGCTTTTGTCTCATTCTTTGCGTGAGAGAGACATCCTTTACAAGCTTCTACATCCTAGCCAAAAGGGTTATTTACAACTTATTTTAAATGTTCAATGGAACACTTCACAATCATGATGAAGTATTGGGCTTTAAAGCAAATCAGAATATATTGCAAAGGATTTAAATCCCACAGAATGTTCTCTTTCAACAGAGGTAGGAAGCAAGAAATCCGTTTAAAAAGAAACAATGAAAAATCAGCAACTTATTTGAAATTTGGCAATACACTTATAGAAAAATGACACAAATAAAAATCTTCATGGGGCATGAAGAAAAAACAATGGAAAAGATCTGAAACTTGACATGAACCTTAACATTCAAACCACTTGAGGTAAAAGGAGACAACTTAGGTCTTATATGGCTGACAATCCTCCTCTAAATTGATGCACGGGTCTGAAGAAATGACTTGCTCTGGATTCATGTACTTAAATCCCCATGATTAACTATAAGTAAGGAACAACACCAAAAAAGGCAAAGTATCACAGTTCCCTTCCCCTTAATCTCCAGGTTGATTATCA
>NW_021148373.1:8478-9019 GCF_002837175.3 Physeter macrocephalus
TTAGGTGCAAAACACCCAAAGAGCTATAAAAATGTCCCAACAGATTCATTTTCTTAAAATAACTTCTCACGTGATACAGTATGTATGAGACTGGTATGCCAGATCAAGATTGGCAAAACATTTGTATGTCATATGGACAAACACTAGGATTTTGAAGCAGCGGTAGTGAGCAGGATGGAAATAAAATGACTTACGCTGCGCATTCAAACTGGCTTACAGTTCTATCTTTGAAATGAGCAAGATTTCAAAAGAGGCTTTGGCTCCCAAAGTTTTGTCCCCTATGTGTATGAGGCACTATTCAGAGGGATTTACTTGTAGTTGATTTCCTGACAATTTTCCTGATCACCTTGGAAAGAAAATTCTTTTTTTCAAGTTCTTGAATGAGATTTTTCTAATATTCCAGAATAATTTTAACTAATGTCCCTCATAAAGGGGGTCCAATTATCCCAAATCCTTACTCTAATTTCCCAAGGAGAACTCTGGAAGTACAATGGCTCATCAGAGATCTTCCACAATGGGCTGAGAAACAAACAAAGAAATG
>NW_021148375.1:0-9006 GCF_002837175.3 Physeter macrocephalus
GATCAAGACAGGAAGAGTCCTGCTTTCATGAACCATGTAGTGGGGAGGAGAGACGTGTGCAACTTGGGTGAGGGATTTCACATTGCTGGGCCTCTGTCTTCTCATCTGGAAAATGGGATGGGGTGTTCCTCATTTTCTGGGATTGTCCAGCCCTCACATTCTCTGATTCCATAAGAAGCATTTGTTTCCCTGGTTCTGTAAAATTCATTCAGGCCATGAGCTGTGATGAATGTCGTTAGCTGCACCCCAAATCACTCTATTCCCAACCTTTTCCTGTGATCAGGTCTTTCCCAAAACATGACTCACAATCAATCAAGTCACAGAACCTAAGGGGCACCCAGCAGGAAAAATCCAACCCTTGCTTCTCAGGAGCTCTGTAGTCTACCTGCCAGGTAAACTTAACTCAGCTGGCACAAGGTGGCCATCCCTGGTTTCACATCAACATCATCTCAGGCACAAACCTCCTTGTTTTTCCATTTTCTCTTTAAGTTACTTGTTGAAACAACTGCACAAATATGACTAAGACATAAAATCAGGTGTCTTCTGCCCCCAGTGCCTACTAATAAATGATTTTCTGCCACTTTAATGATAAAGATAGAACATTTCAACATTCTGCTGCCCTTATTTGTCATTTCTGTTGATATTTCTATTGAATACATCTTTCAATATTTTAACAATGGAACATTTATTTAGGTTGTACCAGATCCAGCCTTTAGTGGTAAAGGTTTTGTTGTTATATTTCTATGTTTCCTTTAAAAATCATTATCCTAGGGCTTCCCTGGTGGCGCAGTGGTTGAGAGTCCGCCTGCCGATGAAGGGGACATGGGTTCGTGCCCCAGTCAGGGAAGATCCCACATGCCGCGGAGCGGCTGGGCCCGTGAGCCATGGCCGCTGAGCCTGTGCGTCCGGAGCCTAGATATAAAATCAGGCATCTTCTGCCCCAGTGCCTACTACTAAATGATTTTCTGCCACTTTAATCATAAAGATAGATCATTTCAACATTCTGCTAACCTTATTATTTGTCATTTTTCTTGACATTTCTATTGAATACTCTTTCAATATTTTAACAATGGAACATTTCTTTAGGTTGTTCCAGACCCAGCCTTTAGTGGTAAAGGTTTTGTTGTTATATTTCTATTATGTTTCCTTTAAAAATCATTATGCTATTTAACTGGATTAAGTCCATTCTGTAGGCATTTATCTTATGATATTGATGAAATTAATACATAGAGGGCAGTAGTACACGTTGATTGGACTCGAGAGCCTCTATTAGCACAGTTAAGTATAAATATTATCTATATATAAACCAAAGTACATGCCGAGTGAGATTCTCCGACTCTTTTTCACTGTCTGCCCCTCAAGCCTGTGAGAAATGGAATATTTCTTGCCATCTCAGTAAACAAAGGATGTCTCAGTCATCAGCACTTGCAGCCCTCCAAAGTGAGCCGGCGGGCCCTGAGGAACTCAGGATATGCAAGTACAGAATGCAGGCCCCAGAGAGCTGAGGGGCATATGAAAGGAAGGAATTCAGTGAGCCCAGACTCTGGCACCTTCCCAAAAAAGAAAAGCTCTGCATTCCTCACCTTGGAGAGCTGGTCTTCCTTAGCTAACAATCACCTTTTCGTGTTCTCCGTTACCTGCGCCAGCCCCCCGCCCTGCCCCCTCCCCCCGGTACTTTAGCTCAGGGAGGAAGGGGCACACAGGGGCTCGGCTGAATAAGGGGCCTGCGAGCCTCCGGAGGAGTTTTCGGCCGCTTTCCCCACAGTCGGGAGGAGGGGCGCTGACGCTGCAGCCGGACCCTGCGCCTCGCTTGCCCCGTTTCCCCTCAGGACGCTCAGGCCGACCCCCTCCCCACGCCCCCACCAGGCCCCGCGAGCCAGGCCGAGGGCAGGGGCGAGAGGAGGGACCCAAGTTCCCCGGGACCAGACGCCGGGGCCGCTCGTTCTGCACAGCAGCGACGGGTGGCAGCGAACCCCTGCCCCTCAGAAGCTGCTCTTGCGCTGCCTCCCGGGCACCGGACCCACTTACCCGGCCCGCCGTCCCCACGACTGTCGCGGCTTCGGCCGCCGAGGCCCCTCCGCAGCCGGCAGCCTCAGTGAGGCCGCCCTCCCCTCGGGCCCCGGGGAAGCTCCGTGACGGCAGAGGGAAGAGAACCCGAGCCGGGAGGTCCAGCTCTGCGGAAACGCGGTCTACGTTCTGGGCGCAGCGGGTGGGGCCGCTCTGCCCCGAGGCCTTCCGGGAGGGAGGGGGCGCCGGGGGAGGAGCCGCCAGGAGCGCAGGGCCCCGTCGGGGGTCCTGGAGGGGCGGCCTGGCCTGGGGGCCCCGCCCACTGTGGCTGCAGCGCAGGCCTTTTTCTGGAATCCTACACAAAAAGTCAGAAAGATACACGGTCTACAGTAAATATTCAAAAATGATTGTTGCTGCTCTGCTTACTATCCTATTAAACGTGTAAAATCCATAAAACACTTGAAGTTCAAAATTAAATACGGTTTTTTGTTGTTGTTGTTGTTGTTTTGCGGTACGCGGGCCCTTCACCGCTGTGGCCTCTCCCGCTGCGGAGCACAGGCTCCGGACGCGCAGGCTCAGCGGCCATGGCTCACTGGCCCAGCCGCTCCGCGGCATGTGGGATCCTTACGGACCGGGGTACGAACGCGTGTCCCCCGCATCAGCAGGCGGACTCTCAACCACTGCGCCACCAGGGAAGCCCCTAAATACGAATTTTTACCTTTCTAATTATGTCTCTGCTATTCACAATTGTCGTTAATGAATCAGAGACTGTGGCATCACTAGTTAAAACTGAGCTTGTTAAAAAAATAGAACTCAGGCCCACCGGACCTACTGAATCACAATCTGCAATTTTACAATCTCTCCAGTGTACTTGTGTACCCATGAATAGTTGAAAGGTACATTTCTACCTCGACATGTCTTTTCTGTCTGAGAAATACGCACATTTTTTCCAGTTTTATATGAATAAAACACTCAAAATGCATATGCCATTGTTGAAACCATCATTTTATCATCTCTTTTCCAGATAAGTATAGTCTCTATACTGGTTTTATGGATCACATGACATACTCTTTATTGTATTTAGAAATAGAGAAAGTTACTTTGTGAAAAAAAAAAATATATATATGTATATATATTAGTGGATAATTGAAGACACTCTTCTAAATTAAAACCAGTTCTCTTAATTTGCTGTTTTCCTCTTGGGTCACATTATGAACTCTTCCCATGGCCACATGCCATGTGTACTTTGAATTTCAGGGACTGCTGACATTCCAGGATGTGCCCATAGATTTCTCTCAAGAGGACTGGGAATGCCTGGACCAAGATCAATGGGAATTGTACAGGGATGTGATGTGAGAAAAGTATAGGAACCTGCTCTCCTTGGGTGAGGATACCTTCCTTCCAGAATTCCTTATCCACCCACAGGGTTTAGAGTCCTTCATTTGTAGAATGTCTCCTGGAATCTTCTGCTTCCTACAATAGGGTTTCAGATTGCAACGTTTCAGGAAATATTGGGAGTTTGTGGGTAAAATTTATCTTATTCTTTGAAAACTGCAGCCTCCTTTTTAATATACTTTGTAACTGCTTGGGATGTGTCTATATGAACAGTGTATTATATGCTTCTGTTATAGTCCTTACAATATTTTATTCTCTGTATTTTCTGTAACAAACTTCCATGGATTCTTTGGGCTTAAGGTGTATTAAAAGGGAGGCTGCGATTCTGGGACTTCCCTGGTGATGCACTGGTTAAGAATGCACCTGCCAATTCAGGGGACACGGGTTCGATCCCTGGTCCAGGAAGATCCCACGTGCCACGGAGCAACTAAGCCAGTGGGCCACAACTACTGAGGCTGCGTGCCACAACTACTGAAGCTGGTGCGCCTTGAGCCCGTGCGCCATTTATTTTTGGAGAATAAAACCACCTCGGAGTGATTACAATTTAGACCAGCTAGTCAAAATGCTTTATCACCTGTTCTTCTCAAACACCGATCAATGGAACAAGTTTTACTAGGGATAACAGTGTAATTGTATTCTAGAGTTCATATCGGCAATATGGTTTATGACCTTGATGCTGGATAACGACATTTCAATCGTATAACTGCTATTAATTGTCTCTTTGTTCAACGATTAAAGTCTCACGTGATCTGAGTTCATACTGGAATCATCCTGGTTGGTTTCTGTCTATTGCAGATTCCTTCCAGTATTAAAGGGCAAGAGCAATATGGCTTACTTTACAAAATGTCTTCAAACTAAATGATGATATAATCTACATTCAATTAATTGATACATACCCTACTGTAGAAAAGGGTTTGTTATGGTGGCAGAACCCAGTAATTATGTAAAACTCAAACTTTTATCTGCACTGGTTCAAGTCCTCTTCCTACGAATATGTTTATAATCAACATTCTTTCACAAATTACCCAATTTAATTCACCATAGCATTCCTCATATTAACTAAATGGAAAATCTTAAGCTATATACAAATCCAGAAAGGGCCAAAAATCATCAGCCCCCATGGATTATTACAACCCATTCCTGAGGCATTGAAATTACTTAAGAAAGAACCACTATGTCCATCAACATCATCAATTTATATATTATTGCCCCAATGCTAGCCTTAACCCTGGCTCTCACAACATGAATTCCTCATCCCATATCTTATCCACTAATTAATATAAATGTAGACATATTGTTTATATTAGCCATATCACACCTAGCCATTTATTCCATCCTCACTTCTGGATGAGCTTCACATTCAAAACACTCACTCACTGGAGCTCTAGGGACAGTAGCATAGACAATCTCATATGAAGTAATGTAGCAGTTATTCTATTCTCAGTCTTACTGATAAATGGATCATTTACACGTTCAGCAGTAATTATTACACAAGAACACCTATGACTAATTTTCTCCTGACCCCTACCCAGAATTTTATTATCTCCGCAGTAGCAGAAATCCAATGAAGCCCCACTTGATTTAACAGAAGTAGAATCAAAACCTGTAATTGTCTTCAATGTAGAAAATCTAGCAGGCCCATTCACCCCGTCCTTCCTAGAGAATATGTCAATTTCCATATAATAAACATTTCCACAACAATCCATTCTTAGGAGCATTCGACAATCCCTAGGTGCCAGAATTATATACAGCCCAAGTCATCATTAAAACACCTCTAACAATCTCCTTTCTATGAATTTGAACATCCTACCCACAATTTTGACATGATCAACATATATATCTCTTATAATTTTTTTTAATACTAACATTAGCCCAATGTATATGAGAAGTTTCACTACCTGTCATCATACCAGGCAACCCACCACAAACTTAAGAAATATATCTGACAAAAGAGTTACTTTGATAGAGTAAATCAGAGGTTTCAATGCTCTTATTCCTGGAATTGAATTCTTCCTAAGAATTTTACATTCTCCATGTTACCACATTACACCACATGCTATATACTAAGGTTCTCTAAGTAAGCTTCAGGCCCATACCCCCAAAATGTTGTCGTATATCCTTCCTGTACTAATAAACACTCATTGTTTTTACTCTCATTCTACTGACCATTATCTCAGGAAATATAATTGTATAAGAAGCTCACACTGGTTAATGGTAATCCCATTCTAATAAAAAACACGAACCCATAAGCTACAGAAGCATCCAACAAATATTTCCTAAAACAATCCACCACACCAATACTACTTATAATGGCTATTATCATTAATCTAATATACTCTGGTCAAGGAACACAATGAATAACAAAAATCTTTAATCCAGCAGCAACCACCCTCATGACAATCGCCCTTGTCACAAAAGTAGGATTTTCCCCATTTCACTTCTGAGTGCCTCAAGTCACAAAAGGCGTCCCATGAACAGCAGACCTGATGCTAACAACATGATAAAATTGCACCCTTATCAGTTTTATATCACATGTCACCATACATCAACCTAAATATACTATTAACCATAGTGATATTATAAGCCATAGCTGGAGGCTGAGCCAGACATAGCCATACTCACCTGAAAAAATTACACTCTCCTCACCACTTGCCCATATAGGATGAATAACAGCTATTATAATGTATACTCAGATTATAACAATCATAAACATACTAATTTATATCATAACAACACTATCTTCTTCTTATTTATGCAAAGATCATGTACTACAAGAGTATCATTATCACACACATCAGGTAAAACACCTCCCATCACAATCCTTTTCCTCACCAATATAGTATCATTAGGACATCGCCCATCACTATCAGGGTTTTTACCCAAATGAATACTTATCCAAGAGATAACAAAAATGACAACATCATTCTACCAACATTAATAGCCATCATAGCGGTCCTCAGCATATATTTCTACTTGCAGCTAACATACTCCACATCACTAACTATATTCCCTTCCTTAAACAACACAAACACAAAGCAATTTGAACACACAAAGAAATAACCTTCCTATCATTACCAATCATAATACCCAGACAATTACTATACATAACACCCATTCTACCAGTGCTGGACTAGGAATTTAGGTTAGTTCAGACCAAGAGCTTTCAAAACCCTAAACAAGTAAAATTTACTTAATTCCTAAAAATAAGAATTGCAAGACTTCATCCTACATCAATGGAAAGGAAAGCAAGCATTGTAATTAAGCCAAATCTTTATGAGATTGATGAGTTTTAACCCCAGGAAACTTTAGTTAACCGGCAACTCCTTTAGTCAACTGGCTTCAGTCTACTTCTCCTTCATTTGAGAAAGAAAAAAAGAAAACAAAAAGGCAGGAAAATCACCGGCAGAATTGAAGCTGTTTCTCTGAAGTTACAATTCAATTTGTTGATTCACCACAGGGTTTGCGAGAAAGAGGGCTCAATCTCTGTCTTCAGTTTTTCAGTCGAATGCTAGCTCAGTCATTTTACCTCTGTTCATACACTGCTGATTATTTTCAACAAATCACAAAGATATCGGAATTTATATTTGGTGCTTGAGCTGGAGTAGCAGGCAGCACCTTGTGTATATTAATCCAGGCCGAGCTATGCTAACCTGGAGCGCTACTTGGAGATTCCCAAATCTATAAGGTGGTCACAACAGCCCCTGCACTTGTAATAAAATTCTTTATAATTGTACCCATTATATTGCAGGGTTTGAAAACTCACTTGGGCCAATAATAACTCAGACACCTGAGGTAGCATTTCCCCGAATAAACCATGTAAACTTTTGACTACTTCCCCCATCATTCTTACCCCTACTCATGTCACCAATAGTAGAAGCTGCTTCTGGTTCCAGTGGACCGTGTATTCAGCTCTAGCCTGCAATCTGGCCCACGCAGGAGCCTCTGTCGACATAAACATTTCCTCGTTACATTTAGCAGGTGTCTCTTCACTACTTGGTGCTATTATTTTTATAACTATTGTCTTTCATACAAAACGAGCAGTCATATCCCAATACCAAACACCATTATGTGTTTAATCTTCACCAACTACAGCCGTATTACTATAATTACCACTCTCAGCCCGAGCAGCCAGAACTGCCATACTGTTAAGAGATAGAAATCTCAACACTACTTTCGTGACACTGAAGGAGGAGACCGAATCCTATACCAACACCTATTTTGATTCCTTGGTCACCCTGAAATCTCTATTCATGGCCTACCAGGGATTGTTATAAACTCACATATCATTACATACTATTTAGGACAAAAAGTGCCTTTCAACTATTTGGGAATAGTATGAATCATGCCCGCTGGCTTTTTAGGATTTCTCTGGTGGGCCCATCACATATTTACCATAGGGATAGCTGTCCACTCAGTAGCATACTTTGCAAAAGCTACCGTAATTACTTCTATCCCTACAGGAGTGGGCTTTCTCTGGTTGCAGTGAGCGGCAGCTACTCTTCGTTGTGGTCCAGGGCCTTTCCATTGCAAAGGCTTCTCTTGTTGCAGAGCACGGCCTCTAGGCGCGTGGGCTTCAGTAGTTGTGGCTTGCAGGCTCTAGAGGGCAGGCTCAGTAGTTGTGGCGTACGGGCCTTTTGCTCTGCGGCATGTGGAATCTTCCCAGAAGAGGGCTCGAACCTGTGTCCGCTGCATTGGCAGGCGAATTCGTAACCACTGCACCACCAGGGAAGTCCCTATCATTGATTATTAAACTTTCATTGAGCCATTAGTCTGTGTCAGGCTCTGTGCAGGGCATTCACTGGTGACCAGGGACACAGAGAAATGACTAGCATGGTCTCTGGCCTCACGGACCTCACAGTCGTCTAGTGGCAGCAGAGTCCCCCCCTCCCCAAATAGATAAGAGGCAGACTGATAGGGCCATAAAGTAAAAACATGGAAGTGGAGCCATAGATCTTTAAATATATATATATATATATATATAATATTTATTCCGCAGCGCAGGCCTTTTTCCTGGAATCCTACACAAAAAGTCAGAAAGATACACGGTCTACAGTAAATGTTCACAAATGATGGTTGCTGCTGTGCTTACTATCCTATTAAACGGGTGAAATCTATAAAACACTTGAAGTTCAAAGTTAATTATGAATTTTTACCTTTCCTTATTATGTCTCTGCTATTCACAATTGTCGTTAATGAATCAGAGACTGTGGCACCACTAGTTAAAAATGAGCTTGTTAAAAAAATAGAACTCAGGCCCACCGGCCCAACTGAATCACAATCTGCAATTTTACAATCTCCCCAGGGTACTTGTGGACCCATGAATAGTTGAAAGGTACATTTCTACCTCGACGTGTCTTTTCTGTCTGAGAAATACGCACATTTTATCCAGTTTGATAGGAATAAAACACTCAAAAATGCATATGCCTGTGTTGAAACCATCATTTTATCATTTCTTTTCCAGATAAGTATAGTCTCTATACTGGTTTTGTGGATCACATGCCATACTCTTTTCTTTTAGCTAGAAATAAGGTAGAGAAAGTCACTTTGTAAAGAAAAAAAAAAAATATATATATATATATATATAAGTGAATAATTGAAGACACT
>NW_021148376.1:0-194 GCF_002837175.3 Physeter macrocephalus
ATCTTATTTATCCATTCATCTGTCAGTGGACACTTAGGTTGCTTCCATGTGCTGCCTATTGTAAATAGTGCTGCAATGAACATTGTGGTACATGACTCTTTTTGAATTATGGTTTCTCAGGGTATATGCCCAGTAGTCGGATTGCTGGGCCATATGGTAGTTCAATTTTTAGTTTTTTTTTTTTTTTTTGTGTG
>NW_021148376.1:1147-7092 GCF_002837175.3 Physeter macrocephalus
GGGTCTTTTGTGTTTCCATACAGATTGTGAAATTTTTTGTTCTAGTTCTGTGAAAAATGCCATTGGTAGTTTGAGAGGGATTGCATTGAATCTGTATATTGCTTTGGGTAGTAGAGTCATTTTCACAGTGTTGATTCTTCTAATCCAAGAACATGGTATATCTCTCCTGTTTGTATCATCTTTAATTTCTTTCATCACTGTCTTGTAGTTTTCTGCATACAGGTCTTTTGTCTCCTTAGGTAGGTTTATTCCTAGGTATTTTATTCTTTCTGTTACAGTGATATATGGGAGTGTTTCCTTAATTTCTCTTTCAGATTTTTCATCATTAGTGTGTAGGAATGCAAGAGATTTCTGTGCATTAATTTTGTATCCTGCTACTTCACCAAATTCATTGATTAGCTCTAGTAGTTTTCTGGTGGCATCTTTAGGATTCTCTATGTATAGTATCATGTCATCTGCAAACAGTGACAGCTTTACTTCTTTTCCGATTTGGATTCCTTTTATTTCTTTTCATCTCTGACTGCTGTGGCTAAAGCTTCCAGAACTATGTTGAATAATAGTAGTGAGAGTGGGCAACCTTGTCTTGTTCCTGATGTTAGAGGAAATGGATTCAGTTTTTCACCAATAAAAATGATGTGGGCTGTGGGTTTGTCATATATGGCCTTAATTATCAACAATAAAAAAGATAGAAATGACATGATCATCTCAATAGATTCAGAAAAAGCATTTGATAAATTTCAACATCCATTCATGCATGATAAAAACTCTCATGAAAGTGGGTATAGAGGGAACATATCACAACATACTAAGCTTTTTATGACAAACCCACAGCAAATATGATGCTTAATGGTGAAAAGCTCTTAGCCTTCTCACTAAAATCTGGAACAAGACAAAGATGCCCAGTCTCACCACTTCTATTCAACATAATATTAGAAGTCTAGCCATGGAAATCAGACAAGAAAAAGAAAGAAAACCTATCCAAATTGGAAGGGAAAAGGAAAAATTTTCATTATATGCAGATGACATGATACGATATATAGAACCTAAAGACTCCACACACAAACTACTAGAACTGATAAACAGATTCAGCAAGGTAGCAGGAAACAAGATTAAAATACAGAAATCGGTTGCATGCCTTTATATTAACAATGAAATAGCAGAAAGGGAATGTAAAAAAAAATCCCTTTTAAAATTGCATCCAAAACAAAATACTTGGGAATAAACCTGACCAAGGTTGTGAGAGACTTATAAGCTGAGAACTGTAAAACATTAATAAAGGAAAGTGAAGAGGATTCAAAGAAATGGAAAGATATCCTATGCTCTTGGATTGGAAGAAATATTATTAAAATGGCCGTTGGACCCAAAGCAATCCACAGATTTAATGCCATCCCTATCAAATTACCCATGATATTTTTCACAGAACTAGAACAAAGAATCTTAAAATTTATATGGAACCATAAACAACCCAGAATTTCCAAAGCAATCCTGAGGAAAAAGAACAAAGCAGGAGACATAATGCTTCCACACTTCAGAGAATACTACAAAGCTACAGTAAACAAAACAGCGTGGTATTGGCACAAAAACAGACATATGGATCGATGACCCAGACTACAGAGCCCAGACATAAACCCACACACCAATGGTCAATTAATCTTAGACAAAGAGGCAAGACTATACAATGGGAAATAAGACAGTCTCTTCAGCACCTGGTGCTGGGAATGTTGGACAGCCACAGGTAAACCAATGAAGTTAGAACACACCCTCACACCATGCACAAAGATAAGCTCAAAATGGCTGAAAGAGTTAAATATAACACATGACACCATAAAACTTGTAGAAGAGAACCTAGGCAAAACATTCTCTGACATAAGTTTTACCAAAGTTTTTGTAGATCATTCTCCCAAGGCAATGGAAATAACAGCTAAAAGAAACAGATGGGACCTGTACAAACTTATAAGCTTTTGCACAACAAAGGAAACCATAAAGAAAATGGAAAGACAAATTATGGAATGGGAGCAACTATTTGCAAATGGTGCAACCTACGAGGGCTTAATTTCCAAAATATACAAACAGCTCATACAACCAACCCAATCAAAGAAATGGGAAGAAGGCCTAAATAGACAAAATAAAAAAAAACCCAATCAAAAAAATGGGCAGAAGACCTAAGCAGACATTTCTGCAAAGAAGACATACCAATAGGCATATGAAAAGATACTCACCATTGCTAATTATTAGAGAAATGCAAATCAAAACTACAGTGAGGTATCACCTTAAACCGGTTGGAATGGCCATCTACAAATATAATGCTGGAAAGGGTGTGGAGAAAAGGGAACGTTTCTACACTGTTGGTGGGAGTGGAAATTGGTGCAGCCACTATAGAAAACAGTATGGAGGTTCCTCAAAAAAATAAAAAGAGTTGCCATATGATCCAGCAACCCCTCTCCTGGGCTTATATCCAGACAAAAGTATAATTCAGAAAGATGGACTTCTTGGAGGGAGGGCTACATAGTATGGTGGGACAGTCCTTCACCCCATCATCAGTGCCTGCAACCTTTGCTCCTTCACCTACTCCTGCTGTGGTCAGCAGTGGTCTGAATAACCAACTTTAACTCTCTATGGCAACAGTCATGGCACCTGGTGGATATGGGGCTCCTAAGGCTGTCTGGCTGCCTGCAGTAAAGGCTAAAGGCTTGGAGATTTCTGGAACATTTACTTACCACCAAGGGCACATCTGTATGGAAATGAACTTCATGAAAAAAGCTCTGTAGCACATGACAGACTTGGCAATTCATTTTAACAAGAATAGCTTTGGTGTCATCCCCAGCACTCCTCTGGCCATCCCTACACCACTGATGCCAAACCAGAGCATTGATGTCTCCCTGCCACTCCACACCTTGGACCCAGTCATGAAGATACAACCTCTGAACAACCTGCAAGTGGCTGTGAAAAACAATAGTGATGTCTTCTACTTCAGCTGCCTCATCCCACTCAATGTGCTTTTTGTAGGAGACGACAAAATGAAGTGCCAGGTCTTCCTTGCAACATGGAAGGATATTCCCAATGAAAAACAACTTCAGTTTCAGATTAAGGAAAGTCATTTAAATGCTGACACTGTTTCCAGCAAGTTGCAAAACAACAACGTTTATACTATTGCCAAGAGGAATGTGGAAGGGCAGGACATTCTGTGCCAATCCCTGACTCACTAATGGCATTTGGGTTTTGGCCCAGCTCCATAGCAAGACAGAAAACCCCAATTACACACTGTTGCCGAAGTGTAGAGCTAGCTCCTGAAGCCTCCCAGTACATCTATCAGGTCTATGACAGTGTTCTGAAAAACTAATAGACTGGTCCAGTGCCCTCAGGCCATCCTGTGATTGGTGCAAGCCAAGAACTCTTAACTGGAAGAAATTGTATTGCCCTGTGGAATCTGAACCCAAACACACTGAGGCCACCCACCAAGGTAGTGATGGGTCTGACCTGTGCTAATATTAGGGCACAACCTTTTGGATAGTTTTAGCTATCCGACACTTGAGCATTTGTAACCACAGCTTCAATCACTTCCTACCTCTTGCCACCTGCTGCTCTCTGTCCTTACTTGTGGGCTTCTCCATCCTGTGCCAGTGGCTGGCATTTTTGACTGTAGTTTGATATTTTGTAATTGAGAGCTCGCTTCAAAAGCAGCAAAAGACAAAATATGTTAAAGCAAGGAAAAGTGTCTCTGAAAGAAAAATAAGGTTATTTGTTGTTTTTTCTACTCAGTTGTTTGAGTATATTATACATATTAGGGTTTTCAAATATTTTTCCCATTTTGTAGGTACACTCTGCTCTCTGTAAATTGTTTCCTTTGCTGTTCAAAACTTTATAGTTTAATGCAATCTGTTTTTCAAATTTTTTTTTCTTTTGCTGCCTGTGTTTTTGTGGTCACATCTAAAAATACATTGCCCATAGCACTGTCAAGAAGTTCTTTTCCCCCTATATCTTCTTCTAGTAACTTTACAGTTTCGGATCTTATATTTAATTCTCTAAACCAATTTGAATTAATTTTTGTATACACTGTGAGATGAGATACAAGTCTAATTTCTTCCTTATGCTTGTGAATATTCAGTTTCCCACGAATTTACTGAAGAGAAGATCCTTTTCTCATTATATATTCCTGGCACTTTTGTCAAGATCAATTGATTGTAAATACGTGGATTTATTTCTGAGGTCTGTATTTCATTCCATTGTTCTATATATCTGTTTTTGTACTGTGACCATACTGCTTTGATTTCTGTGCTTTGTAGCATAGTTTGAAATGATGAAGCGTGATGCCTTCAGCTTTGCTCTTTGTGCTCAAGATTGCTTTGGACATTTGGGGCCTTTTATGGTTCCTTATGAATTTTAGTATTTCTTTTTCTATTTTCTGGGGAAACTGCCTTTGGAATTTTGAGATGGATTGCATTGACTCTGTAGATTGCTTTGGATAATATGGACATTTTCAATAATGTTCATTTATTCAGTCTATTAGTATGTGCGATCCTTCCATTTATTTGTGTCTTCTTCAAATTCTTTCATCAATATTTTATAGTTTGCGGTGTGCGGCTCTTTTACATTCTTGGTTAACTTTATTCCTAAATATTTTATTCTTTTCACTGCTACTGTAAATGGGACTTTTTAAAACCTTTTCTGATAGTTTCTGTTGTTAGTATAGAGAACCACAAGTGATGTTTATATGTTGATTTTCTGTCATGCTGCTTACTAGATTTATTTACTAGTTTGAACAGTTTTTGGAAGTGGTATTTTTAGGTTTTTGTAGATATAAAAACATGTCATCTGCAAACAGAAAATTTAGGTTTACCTTCATGATTTGGATTTATTTTATTTATTTTTCTTGTCTACTTGCTCTGGTTAGGAATTCCAGTACTATGTTGAATAGAAGGGGCAAGAATTGGTACCCTTGTCTTGGCTGAAACTTAGGAGAAACACTTTGGGGACTGTTAGCTTTGGGTTTGTCATATGACTTTTAATGTGTTGAGGTATATTCCTTCTATAAGTACTTTCTTGACAATCTTTATCATAAAAGGAAGTTGGATTTTGTCAAATAATTTTTATGTATCTATTAATATGATCATATTTTTCCTTTATTCTCTTCATGTAATGTATCACATTTATTGATTTGCATACATTGGGCCATCCTTGCATCCAGGCATAAATGCCACTTAATCATGGTGAATGAACCCCTTCAATATACTGCTGAATTTAGTTTGCCAGTATTTTGAGAGTATTTCATCTATGTTATTCAGGAATGTTGATCTGTACTTTTCTCATCGTGCCCTTGTCTGTTTTTTAAAAAAATTTATTTTTTTAAATTTATTTATTTTTGGCTGTGTTGGGTCTTCATTGCTGCACGTGGGCTTTAAGTTCTTTTCCCCCTATATCTTCTTCTAGTAACTTTACAGTTTCGGATCTTATATTTAATTCTCTAAACCAATTTGAATTAATTTTTGTATACACTGTGAGATGAGATACAAGTCTAATTTCTTCCTTATGCTTGTGAATATTCAGTTTCCCACGAATTTACTGAAGAGAAGATCCTTTTCTCATTATATATTCCTGGCACTTTTGTCAAGATCAATTGATTGTAAATATGTGGATTTATTTCTGAGGTCGGTATTTCATTCCATTATTCTATATATCTGTTTTTGTACTGTGACCATACTGCTTTGATTTCTGTGCTTTGTAGCATAGTTTGAAATGATGAAGCGTGATGCCTTCAGCTTTGCTCTTTGTGCTCAAGATTGCTTTGGACATTTGGGGCCTTTTATGGTTCCTTATGAATTTTAGTATTTCTTTTTCTATTTTCTGGGGAAACTGCCTTTGGAATTTTGAGATGGATTGCATTGACTCTGTAGATTGCTTTGGATAATATGGACATTTTCAATAATGTTCATTTATTCAGTCTATTA
>NW_021148376.1:7625-8999 GCF_002837175.3 Physeter macrocephalus
AACACAATGATTTAGCATTTAAGTATATTACAAAATGATCACCTTGATGAGTCTAGTAACCATCTGTCCCCATCCACAGTTACTGCAATATCATGAACCATATTCTTTATTCTGCATATTAAATTCTTGTCAATTTGTATCATAGAGCTGGAATTTTGTACTTCTTATACCCCTTCACCTGTCTTGTCCAAGACCCACTCACCTCCCCTTTTGCAACCACCAATTTGTTCACTGTGTCTGTAAGACTGGTTTTGTTGTGTTTGTTTTGTTTTGACATTACACATAGTGAGATCATGTGGTATTTGTCTTTCTCTGTGTGAGTTACTTCACTGAGCATAATACTCTCTAGGTTCATCCATGTTTTCAAAAATGGCAAAATTTTATCTTTTTATGGCTGAGTAATATATAACTGTATGTGTACGTTTGTATACACATATATACATGTATATGTATCTGTACATGAATGTGTATCTACAAGTGTATAGATACATGTATATATGTGTATGTATGTGTATATGTGTATGTGTATATGTGTATGAGCATTTTGTATATTCATATGTATGTGTATACATGTGTGTGTGTATATATATAAAATCACTTTTTTATCCATTTGTCTATCATCGAACATTTAGGTTTCTACCATATATCGGCTATTGTAAATTATGTTGCAGTGCACACAGGGGTGCATGTATCACTTTAAAATAGTTTTTTGCTTTGTTTGTTTCCTTTGGATAAATAACCATAAGTGGAATTGCTAACTCATATGGTAGTTTTATTTTTTTATGTTTTCAGAACCCTCCATAATGTTTTCAGTAGTGGCTGCACTGATTTACATTCTTAGCAACAGTGCAGGTCAGTGCTCTTTTCTCCACATCCTCAGCAACACTTATTAACTTCTCATTTTGATGATAGCCATTCTGACACCTGAAAGGTGATCTCTTTTTGTGGTTTTGAGTTGCATTTCCCTCCTGATGATTAGTGATGCTGACCATGTTTCCATGTGCCTTTTAGCCACCTTCTTTTTTTTGGCAAAATGTGTATTCAGATCCTCTACCCAATTGTTTTTATTTTTGTTTTATTTATTTTTAAAAATCAGTTTATTTACAATATTATATCAGTTTCAGGTGATCTTGGATTTTTTACAGATTACACTTGATTAAAAGTTTTTACAAGAGAATGTTTCTAGGAGTTTGTCCTTTTTTTCCTAAGTAATCCAAGTTGTTTGCATATGATTGTCAATAGTAGTTTCTGATTGTCATTTGTATTTCTGTGGCATCAATGTAATGCCTTTGTATGCATGTGTGTGTTTATTTGTTCATTCATCATTCAGTCGCTCTTTTTCTTATTCTTGGTAACAGTTTGTCAATTTTGTGT
>NW_021148379.1:0-1492 GCF_002837175.3 Physeter macrocephalus
TGATTGTGTGTTTCAGGTATGCGGGGTCTGTGTGATGCGGATGGACCACCACTGCCCCTGGCTGGGGAACTGCGTGGGCTTCGGCAACCACAAGGAGTTCATACTATTCAACCTCTACTGTTCTCTGCTCTGCATATTTCTTGCCGCTTCTTGTGGTCCCTGGGTAACCCTGGAATTCATTTTAAGCAGCGGTACCTCTTCCAACTCTTCCACCAAGGTAATTCCATCATGACTATTTCACCTGCTACAGCAAAGCTGGCCCCCCAGCGAGCCACGCGTCAGTACTCCCGTTCCTGCTGCAGCTGTATTTCTTCTGTTTTGGCTGCTGGTGATGCTGATGTGACGGAAGGTAAAATGCTGGTGGCACGGCTGCTGACGATGTTACTGATAAAATACTGACTGTACTGGTTTTGACGTCACTGACAGAGCGACTGTAGCTGCCGCTGATATTGTGTGTATATATTCTATTATACATATTACTGGCGTATTATCGTACATTGCTGGTCACGCTTCGGACGCTGCCGGTGGCGTCGGCTTACCTACTGTCGGTGCCTGTTGCTCCGTCTGTTGCAGCGTCCGCTTTAAATGCTGCTGCTGTTGGTGCTAATGCGGCCCGTGACAGTGGTAGCTCTGTTGGGTTGGCGGCTGCCAATAAAAGCGATACAGCTGCCTCTGCTGCTGCTCCTTGGTGCTCAAAATGCAGCCTTCGACGAATTTGTAGTTGCTGCAACAAATGGAAGCAACAGGTGCTGCGGAAGCGTCTGATTTTGTCGCTTTCTGTCGCCTTGCGTTGCTTATTGTAGACCGCAGTAGCTACACACGTCGTACACACTGTATGCTGATGAGTCTGGCTTACATACATATTTCTTCTGTATCTGTGGTATATTTATGGCGTTGTATTTGCAGCATTGCGGGCTTTGTACATGTGCGTCTGATACAGGGGAACCGCTAAACGCGCATCTTGAAGCTGCTACTCTCATGCAGTATGCTACTGGAAGGGTTTTACCGCTGCTGCATTGAATGATGTACTGCTTCGCCGCTGCTGCGTTCATGCTGATGCTGCTATGTCGCTTTCCCCTACTGACTTCGCGTTGCTGCTGCTGCTGCTTCTGTCGCTGTTGCTGCAACTGGTCGTCTATCACACTTTTTTGTTGCTCACACGCTGCGTGACTGACACGCTCCTTCTGATTGAGTTCCTAAGGTTTTCTTGCATCGGTTCTTCATAAGCTCGTGAATTTGTCACCTCTGTGAATAAACCTTTATACTTGTGGATGTGTGTGAATGCACTTCCTGTCAGGCGCTGAGCGTCGGCATATGGGGCACATTTCTTGTGGGTAAGACTGTACCATACTCAATGTTTGTGCGCCTCATTGACTTGCAACTACCACGGAAATTGAGCCTCACTGTAGAAGGCGTGTGGTCGCGTCGGCTGCTATGTGTGTAAGACCTCAACACGTGAAAATCACAACTGTTCAGGATCGCAGGTCTGTGA
>NW_021148379.1:5140-8976 GCF_002837175.3 Physeter macrocephalus
CCAGCAGCAGTGTGGTCTTCCGCACAACCGGCACTCATATTTCAACGCAGTCACTCCGTATGACAACGGTGTTACGGGCTTACGGCACCTGTTCCCGACGAGCCGCAAGATGTGCCCGTCGCCGGCGTCGCTAGTCCGATGAATAACTTGCATACTCGTCCACCACACACACGTGCCACCCGACTGCACCTATATGTGTTAGACATTACAAAGGGGTCTGGGCCTGGCTGCACAGAAGAGGCAGTTTCAGGGGTGTACCTCGCAAGCAGTCGCACGCAGAAGGTACAAGAGCAGTAACTGCCTTTCGTTGAAATGTATGGTTGGCTATTTTGGGGAGAACATTCTGTCCCTCCAGGAGTTGTACACCATTTCTCATGGGAAATATAAGACAGTCCAGTATGGCTGTTTGGGAGTAATGGACTCATCACGGCTATAAAAAGCAGTGATCGGTCGAAACGTTAATTAGATATATTTGCCAGTCAGTAAATAGGGAGCATCACACACAAGTAAACAAGGATACACTCGCGTAGCTCCTCTGCATGCTGACTGGCCATCGACAGCGGCACCTAAGCGGCTGTAACGGAAGCCGTGGAACAGGGCAACCTACAAGAGGGGACACACATTATCAGAGCCGTTATCGACTTCGAGGGATGCGTCCACACGTGCACACACACGTGCAGAGGAAGCGTACAAGTATTTTCTCCTTGCAAACGACACATTCGCATTGTCGCGCGTTTGTCCATGTAAATGTATGTACTCGTACAGCCATAACGTACGCAAACATACAGCCAGTTATCACTATGGAACGGCGCATTCGCGTATTTACGTGTTTGTAATACCTGTACATGTGTGGCTACAAGTTAGACGTCCTGTTGAGTAAGTACCCAACGAGGGCATGGAGCTGCCGTACAGCACAGTTTTCTTGAAACATTGGAATCAACGTATCATGAAGTTTCCTTCAAGCGATTGCCAATGTATGTCTCCTCCGTCGCTGCACAGCACCGACATGAAACGCGCTGTGTATCTACTACTAGCTGCCAGGCTGGGTACGCGACAACGCTCTTAGCATTGTTGCACGCAACAGGCTGCGCAGCGCGTTGAAGAAGTGCACATATGTGCGCACGTATACGTAGTAGGTATGGTCACCCGTAGCTATTTGTCATTGTGCCTCCCTGTGTATTCAAAGATACCTTCTGCGCGTGTGCAAACGCTAGCGCACTGATATGGCTGTAGCAGCAGCAACTGCCGCACCAGTGACTGTCGATATCGAGTCAACTGCGGAGCTCTTTAGTAAACAAACTTCCCTTCTGGGCCGAACTAGATACGGGATAGACATTTCAACAGATGCGACTTCTAATTGGAAGCAAGTTGACCCCAACTGCAAACGAGACGTGCACTGTGTCGAAGAAGGCAGGCTATTTATGCACTGAACAAATGAGCAAGTTAAGTACGACTCTGACGTCCTTGAGTGTGGAAGACTGCGAAACTGTATCCTGTCGCTAATAAGCAATAGCACTGCCACGAGGAAATTTGGAGTCTCTGACCCATACCTTCTGTCGAAAGCGGAACTTGGGCACAGCTCCTGCGGTTGTTGATGGTAGAGACACAACTTCATTAAAGGAAAACACGCTGATATTACAAATGCACGTACGCTCATATACAGGTACACTTGTGAGTGCGTCCTTGTGTGTGTGCTATCTGTGTTTGTGCAGAGTCATAAGTAGACAACGTCGTAGAGATTTGTTTTGCACGACTGGTATACACAGACCGACACCGTTGTACGGTCTATTCATACGCTTACACACGCATACGGATAATATGTGTATCTACCCACGCATATACGTAGAAACACACACACATACACACACACACACACAGACGTACATACACTAAGGTACTTTTGTAGAAGGGTCCAGCATCGCGGGTCCCTGCAAGTGTCACTTCCTCCATGCGAATTTAAACCAGATGGTTTTTCATAAAAAGCTCTAGCACAGTTGTCTCTGTGCTTGCTCAAGCGCTTCATTAATCAGCACTCACGCATAGCGCATCACTCAGCCAATATATAGCATGCGATGCGCAGCGATCCAGTCTTTGCTGCTTGTTTAGACACACACCAAGGAGTTCTGCAGGCCTCCTTGTCAATCAAGCCTAAAAAGTCTACCCCAGTCGCCCACGTCAAGCAGGTAGATGCCCCGTGGCAGTCTCACAGAGCACATCAACGCGAACACGCATACCCCTGAAGTACTACACCTATTTGTTAAAGTGCACAATATGTACTCACATGGTTAGTTGTGTAATTATGCATCGGTTGGATTGGTTCTAATGTTACTGAACGAAAAAAACGTGAGCTTCTGATTGCGTTCATGTGTTCAACGACGCTGATGGCACAGGCTGGCTGTAGTCTGTGGAGTACCCGTTTTTCTTACTGGTATAAAACATGTACACTCCACTGCTTCTTCAAATGCCACAGCGCTCGTGCGGAGAAACTTTCCTCGTAAGCGTTACAATGGTGGTGACAAGCACACTGTCAGTCCACGCCATTACGGATGAAGAAGTGGAAGGGTGGAGTATTTCCGCGGAGCGAGGGATTTGCGGGACCAACACACCAGGACACCCATTGAGAAACAGAAAAGCACAGCCGCATTCTTGCGCACGTGTAGAACACTAAGAAATACAGGATAATGCTGGAGCGGGTGCTGAACATCAGGTAAATCTTTTTTAATAACGATTAAATACAGGAATGAAGAAGCTTGTTCCGCTAACACGTATACGACCCTGAACTTTCGGCATTGCTCCTGCTCCAGAAAGACGGCGCTGCCCGGGGTATACATAT
This sequence comes from Physeter macrocephalus, assembly GCF_002837175.3. Taxonomy (NCBI): domain Eukaryota; kingdom Metazoa; phylum Chordata; class Mammalia; order Artiodactyla; family Physeteridae; genus Physeter; species Physeter macrocephalus. Next base: position 7,974 of record NW_021148379.1, read on the forward strand.
TTTCCCGCTCCACTTCACTGCCGTGGGGGAGCAGATTTTTTCAGTCAATAAAGGTCTTCTGCGAAGCCTAACATACTTCTCAAACACGAGTGAGGCGCAAGCAGTCTGCCCCAACCAACCGCATTGCCCCTTACTTTGCAGAGGGACTCTGACTGTCAGTCACTACAGAAGACTTTCCAGGTTACACATAGAGCAGTCACACATAACAGGTCTATCGTACAGAAATACACGCTCACGCGCCGATTCAGCCTGCATTATATACGTATCAGTATGTGAAGAAAAGATCACTTGTATGCCCCCTTCTCCGGAAAGGCATGAGGCTTGTGCGCTCCGCTGTGGAGGTGAGTCACCAAGGCACACGAACATCGCAGGCCTGTCTCCTGTGGACTGAAGCTTTCATTTTTCCGCCTTGTCGCCAAATTAGCAATACATAAGTATGCTGAAACGTGTGCGTAGAACTTTACGCCGATGCACTCGGAGTTCATGGTGTAGGCATGAAGGACTGACATTCGAAAGACTATGTATGGACACACGCGAAGAGTCTATGATAAGTCCCAAGAGACTAGAGAATCTAAGACTGCAAGGCAACCCATAGCTAAGACCATCAACTGCCCGCCAAATATAGATCGATATGCATTACTGTCACTTCCCACCACTACTGTGATTCAGGGAAGCAACTGGGGATCTCGCCGCCTCTTGGTAAAAGGAAAAGGCTGCGCGTGAGTAGCCCTCAGTGCGTACTGCATAATTTTGTATGACATGGTGAACTGGATGTATTGGTTGTCCGCACATTGGTAAACGACTTCATTTATGTATACAGATACTTGGATCATAATTCAGTATACTTGACACTGTCTTGCATGCCGGCGCACACACATCTACCTACCTACAAACCTATATGTGCGCACAGTATCAGACTCTCTGTTGTCCGCGTGTATCGTCGAGCCACGGTAAAGCATCCCGGTGACAGTCTCTACATCGCTGCATGGCCTGCTGATTTCTG
>NW_021148380.1:0-247 GCF_002837175.3 Physeter macrocephalus
TCTCCTCGGGGAAGACGCCTTTCCGTGCAGACTGCCAGCCTCGGACTGCTCTCCCACTTCAGAACACCGACGTTGTCATAGCATTCAAAGGAACCTTTCCCTCCATGCCGTACACGTCTCTTAAGAAATCTCATCCCTGTGTGCCCATTCGTTAGATCTCACCGCCTATAAAACACACCAGAGCTGTGGCTGGATGGTAGGAAACAGTGGCCGCGGTGCCCTTTCAAGCAACATATCCCCTTCCAAA
>NW_021148380.1:6680-8970 GCF_002837175.3 Physeter macrocephalus
CCGAAAAATAAGGTTCCCAGAGCCAGCACAACTTCACGTCCCAAGGAACACCTCTGTTGTGTGCGAGGATAAATTTAAGAGCATCGGTGGAGTCTGGGAGGCTAGGCGAGGGACGCGGCCAGGAAAATCTTCTAGACCATAAGTGGTCAGTGTGGCACTGCTGGAGAGTTGCACAGCGTGTTTCTTGACGGAAACCTCTTGTTCCATGGCGGGGACTTGGTTCAAAAGCTTCCTCCGCCGCTTCTTTCAATGTACTTGTCCAGAAGCAAGAGTTGCAAAAGATTCCTGTTTTCAAACCCGTGAGACAGACAGCATATCATGTAGGACACCAGAAGGAGACGTGCCTCTCTCCGGGATTGAAAAGCTTAGCTTGTCTAGTAATCCTCTGAGCACAAAGATCCAGGAAGTTCCCCATGACAGGTTCGAAGGTTCTTGTTGCAGGTCTCTCTGCGCATAGCCGACTGGTCAGCTTCAGTCTGTAAAGGGCGTTCAGGGAAGAAGCCGAAACTCTAAAACGCCCCGCATCTTGCTCTGTAGGAACAGCACATTCTCTCCTCGGGGAAGACGCCTTTCCGTGCAGACTGCCAGGCTCGGACTGCTGTCCCTCTTCAGAACGCCGACGTTGTCATAGCATTCAAAGGAACCTTTCCCTCCATGCCCTACACGTCTCTTAAGGAATCTCATCCCTGTGTGCCCATTCGTTAGATCTCACCGCCTTTAAAACACACCAGAGCTGTGGCTGGATGGTAGGAAACAGTGGCCGCGGTGCCCTTTCGAGCAGCATACCCCGTTCCAAAGGTTCCGTGAACACCTCAGGCTTTCAAGGGCCTAGGGCATACCGAGGGCTGCCAAACACAGCTAAAAGGTAGAAATAAGAGAAATAGACAGAACTACCCCCCGAGAAACCCGTACATATACGAAATGGAAAGCACGCCTCACTCGTGGAGACAGAGGGCCTGCCCGGCTCACAACTTCTGCCCTGGAACACAGTGCAAACCGCTGCCGGCGAGTAGAGGTAGGGACGGAATGCTTGCCAGTCTCGCCTGCTTTTCAGCGCCTCTTCTAATTGTGTGGACAATATCCACATCCTGGCCCCACGTCCTCCAGAACAGCGGGTTTTACTGGAGTGTAGCAAACGCTTCCAAGTTCTCTGAGGGGAAAGAGGCCATTGCTGTGGTATAAAAGGCAGTAGCTGCCCCTCCTTTCAAGGACAGTGCTCTCTGAGCCCCCAGCTGTGATCCTAGAGGAAAAGCAAGTGAACAGACGCCTGCCCAGGTATACTTGCTGCATCCACCCTTCCAGGGTCTCTTGCCCTCCAGGCATCAACACGATGCCCAGAGCGCCTTTGGCTGCTAAGAAGGAAGACGCAACATTGTTTTCTAGGAGACTCGTGTGGGATGAAGGCGCTTGAGCATTGGCAACTTCGAAAGCCGTTGGAAGCTGTGAGGGTGATTGCCACGTTATGTAAGCAAAACAGGGAGAGCATGTCAACTTCTCGGAACCACGTCCCGCGTGACGTGAGAGAAGAAACACAGACGCTGCACTGACAGGGTCAGATGGAATTGCTTCATTCTCCCCTCTGAAAAATAACGTTCCCAGAGCCAGCAATACTTCACGTCCCAAGGAACACCTCTGCTGTGTGCGAGGCTAAATTTAAGAGCATCGGGGACTCTGGGAGACTATGCGACAGACGCGGTCAGAAAAAGCTTTTGGTCCTTAAGTGGTCAGTGTGGCACTACTGGAGAGTGAGACAGCGTGTTTCTTGACAGAAGCCTCTTGTTACGTGGTGCGGAGATGATGCAAAAGCTTCCTCCGCCGCTTCGTTTAATGTATTGTCCAGAAGTAACAGTTGCAAAAGTTTCCTGTTTTCAATCTCGTGAGACAGACAGCATATCATGTAGGACACAAGAAGGAGACGTGCCTCTTTCCGGGAATGAAAAGCTTAGCTTCTCTAGTAATCCTCTGAGCACAAAGATCCAGTCAGTTCCCCATGACAGATTCGAAGGTTCTTGTTGCAGGTCTTTCTGCGCATAGCCTACTGGTCTGCATCAGTCTGTAAAGGTCGTTCTGGGAAGAAGCCGAATCTCCACAACACCCCGCATCTTGCTCTGAAGGAACAGCACATTCTCTCCTCGGTGAAGACGCCTTCCCGTGCAGACTGCCAGGCTCAGACTGCTGTCCCTTTTCAGAGCACCGACGTTGTCATAGCATTCAAAGGAACCTTTCCCTCCATGCCGTACCCGTCTCTTAAGGAATCTCATCCCTGTGTGCCCATTCGTTAGATCTCACC
>NW_021148381.1:0-256 GCF_002837175.3 Physeter macrocephalus
CAATTTTGTTTATTTTCTCAAAGAACCAGATTTTAGTTTTATTGATCTTTGCTATAATTTCCTTCATTTTTTTTCATTTATTTCTTACCTGATTTTATGATTTCTTTCTTTTTGCTAAATTTGGGTTTTTTTAATTCTTCTTTCTCTAATTGCTTTAGGTGCAAAGTTAGGTTGTTTTTTCCAGATGTTGTTTCCTGTTTCTTTTTTTTGTTTTTTTTTTTTTGCGGTACGCGGGCCTCTCACTGTTGTGGCTTCT
>NW_021148381.1:7140-8960 GCF_002837175.3 Physeter macrocephalus
CAAGTGGGGTTTATCCCAGGAATGCAAGGATTATTCAATATATGCAAATCAATCAATGTGATACACCATATTAACAAACTGAAGGAGAAAAACAATGTGATCATCTCAATAGATGCAGAAAAAGCTTTCAACAAAAATTCAACACCCATTTATGATAAAAAACCCTCCAGAGCGTAGGCATAGAGGGAACTTATCTCAGCATAATAAAGGCCATATATGACACACAGCCAACATCATTCTCAATGGTGAAAAATTGAAACCATTTCCTCTAAGATCAGGAACAAGACAAGGTCGTCCACTCTCACCACTACTTTCAGCATAGTTTTGGAAGTTTTAGCCACAGCAATCAGAGAAGAAAAAGAAATAAAAGGAATCCAAATCGGAAAAGAAGATGTAAAGCTCTCACTGTTTGCAGATGACATGATACTATATAGAGAGAATCTTAAAGACTCTACAGAAAACTAGTAGAGCTAATCAATGAATTTGGTAAAGTAGCAGGATATAAAATTAATGCACAGAAATCTCATGCATTCCTATACACTAATGATGAAATATCTGAAAAAGAAATTAAGGAAACACTCCCATTTACCACTGCAACATAAAGAATAAAATACTTAGGAATAAACCTACCTAACGAGACAAAAGACCTGTATGCAGAAAACTATAAGACACTGATGAAAGGAATTGAAGATGGTACAAACATCTCCAATTAAAGAAGGAGAAATATACCATATTCTTGGATTGGAAAAATCAACAATGTGAAAATGACTATACTACCCAAAGCAATCTAGAGATTCAATATGATACCATATGACCAAGAGATAACTGAAGAAATCAAAAGGAAATCAAAAAATACCTAGAAACAGATGACAATAAAAGCATGATGACTCAAAACCTATGGGATGCAGCTAATGATTTTTCAAGAAGGAAATTTATAGCATTACAAGAAAAACAAACAGGAAAAATCTCAAATAAACAACCTAACCTTAAACCTAAAGCAATTACAGAAAGAAGCACAAAAAATAACCCCAAAGTTAGCAGAAGAAAAGAAATCATAAAGATCAGATCAGAAATAAATGAAAAACAAATGAAGGAAACAATAGTAAGTTCAATGAAACTAAAACCTTGGTCTTTGAGAAGGTAAACAAAATTTATAAACCATTAGCCAGACTCATCAAGAAAAAAAAGGGAAAAGACTCAATTGAACAGAATTAGAAATGAAAAAGGAGTAGCAGCTAACAGTGCAGAAATACAAAGGATATTGAGAGATTACCAGAAGGAACTATATGTCAAAAAACTGGACAACCTGGAAGAAATGGACAAATTCACAGAAAAGTACAAACTTCCAAGACTGAACCAGGAAGAAATAGAAAATATAAACAGACCAATCACAAGCACTGAAATTGAAACTGTGATTAAAAACCTCCAATAAACAAAGCTCAGGACCAGATGGCTTCACAGGTGAATTCTATCAAACATTAAGAGAAGAGCTAACACCCTTCCTTCTCAAACTCTTCCAAAATATAGAAGAGGGAGGAACATTCCCAAACTCATTCTATAAGGCCACCATCACCCTGATACCAAAACCAGACAAAGATGTCACAAAAAAGAAAACTACAGGCCAAAATCAATGATGAATATAGGTGCAAAAATCCTCAACAAAATACTAGCAAACAGAATCCAACAGCACATTAAAAGGATCCTACAACATGATCAAATGGTATTTATCCCAGGGATGCAAGGATTCTTCACTACACACCAGTTAAACAACGTGATAAACCACATTAACAAACTGAAGAATAAAAACCATATAATCATCT
>NW_021148382.1:0-352 GCF_002837175.3 Physeter macrocephalus
CATGTGGAACAACTATAGAACACCTACTAAACGCTGGCAGAAGACCTCAGACTTCCCAGAGGGAAAGAAACACCCCACATACCCAGCCGTGTGGCTGACAGGGTCTTGGTGCTCTGCCGTGCTGTCAGGCCAGAGCCTCTGAGGTGGGAGAGCTGAGTTCAGTACACTGGACCACCAGAGACCTCCTGGCCCCATGTAATATCAATCGGCGAGTGCTCTCCCAGAGATCTCTGTCTCAACCCTAACACCCAGCTCCACTCAATGACCAGCAAGCTCCAATGCTGGACACCCCATGCCAAACAACTAGCAAGACAGGAACAAAACCCGACCCATTAGCTGACAGACTGCCTAA
>NW_021148382.1:489-991 GCF_002837175.3 Physeter macrocephalus
CCCACCAGAAAGACAAGATCCAGCCCCACCCACCAGAACACAGGCACCAGTCCTCTCTACCAGGAAGCCTACACAAGCCCCTTAAACAACCTTACCCACCACGGGAGGGCACCAAAAACAATGGGAACTACAAACGTGTAGCCTGTGAAAAACAGACACCAAACACAGTAAGTTAAACAAAATGAGAAGACAGAGAAATATGCAGCAGATGAAGGAGCAAGGTAAAAACCCAACAGACCAAAGAAATGAAAAGGAAATAGGGAGCCTACCTGAAAAAGAATTCAGAGTAATGATAGAAAAGATGATCCAAAAATCTTGGAAAGAGAATGGAGAAAATGGAAGAAATGTTAAACAAGGACCTAGAAGGACTAAAGAGCAAAGAAACAACGAAGAAGAACACAATAAATGAAATTTGAAATTCCCTTGAAAGAATCAATAGCAGAATAAATGAGGCAGAAGAAAGGATAAATGACCTGGAAGATAAAATAGTGGAAATAGTGCT
>NW_021148382.1:8114-8959 GCF_002837175.3 Physeter macrocephalus
ATCTTGAGAACAAAAAATGGAGCTGGAGGAATCAGGCTCCCTGACTTCAGACTATACTACAAAGCTACAGTAATCAAGACAGTATGGTACTGCCACAAAACCAGAAATATAGATCAATGGAACAGGATAGAAAGCCCAGAGATAAACCCACACACATATGGTCACCTTATCTTTGATAAAGGAGGCAAGAATCTTCAGTGGAGAAAAGACAGCCTCTTCAATAAGTGGTGCTGGGAAAACTGGACAGGTACATGTAAAAGTATGAAATTAGAACACTCCCTAACACCATACACAAAAATAAACTCAAAATGGATTAAAGACCTAAATGTAAGGCCAGACACTATCAAACTCTTAGAGGAAAACATAGGCAGAATACTCTAGGACATAAATCCCAGCAAGATCCTTTTTAACCCACCTCCTAGAGAAATGGAAATAAAAATAAAAATAAACACATGGGACCTAAGGAAACTTAAAAGCTTTTGCACAGCAAAGGAAACCATAAACAAGACCAAAAGACCACCCTCAGAATGGGAGAAAATATTTGCAAATGAAGCAACTGACAAAGGATTAATCTCCAAAATTTACAAGCAGCTTGAGAACACCATAATTCAAAAAGAGTCATGTACCACAATATTCATTGCACCTCTATGTACAGTAACCAGGACATGGAAGCAACCTAAGTGTCCATCAACAGATGAATGGATAAAGAAAATGTGGCACATACATACAATGGAATATTACTGAGCCATAAAAAGAAAGGAAATTGAGTCATTTGTAGTGAGGTGGGTAGACCTGGAGTCTGTCATACAGAGTGAAGTTAGTCAGAAAGAGAAAAACAAATACCG
>NW_021148384.1:0-8943 GCF_002837175.3 Physeter macrocephalus
AGTGGCTAAAAGAGTACTTTTCACCGTAGGTCACTAATATCAAAGGTACTATACTGCATATGACGTGTACTTTCTGGCAAAGGCAAAGAGTCTCAAGCAGTGCCCTGTCCTCCCCTGTTCAAACTTCGTAGCAAGGCAGTTCTGCGTGAGGTGAGTGGCGTGAAGTACTTACTGCCTTGGGTTAGGCCTCGACGTCCGAACACCTAATGAAAGGGGAGCTGGTGTTTACGGGGAAACCTGTGCCTTTGTCCGGCTGCATCGAAACTCAACAGTCTGCTTGGCAGGGAGAGGCGGCAAATCAGGGTGCCCAAGAGGAAGCCTAAAGGAGAGTGCTTCTTCACGGCAGCCCTGGTGCAGGGCTTGGGAGCCAATGTCCGTACACCTGAAAGAACTGCTGAACCTGTGTTCTGGTGGAACGTAGCAAGCTCGACTTCTAGCTATCCAGCGAAGAAAGCGGTGTGTCGACTTTCACTCTGGAGTGAGAGAAAACCGGAGGCCCAAGGTCCCTGAGGGTGGTGAAGTCTCACAGGAAGAGATATTGGGGAGGCGGTGTTCTTCCATTGGAGGTGCTGAGGACACAGGAGTCCACTAGTCCTGCAAAGGTGACTAGCCTGAAGGCACTACATGGATTACCTTTACATGGCAACTGCTGTGCGCCAAATCTTGTGGATGCAACACATGGCCTTTACTATGAGCCTGGCTGGCAATGTTCGTATTCTCCTTCAGTACTGGCGACTTGGGGAGGCCTCATGCAAGGAACTGCAAGCACGCTATTGGTCGCGGAGAACGCCCTTTTCCTACGAAGGACATTCCAGGACGTACGACTGGCAGCAGCAGTATATTCCAGGCAGCTCTGAGGCTGTGGCCCTCCCTGCTTTACAGCTGGGAAGTTCTGACCTCTGGCCTACATTGCCAAGCCAAGTCTTGAAAACTGCCCAAATACGTTGAGTTTCCAGCAAGTGAAAAGAGGCAGAAGGAGCACTCTGGCAGGTAGCCGGATTACTTGAGAGCCGGGGAATTGGGCAACGTGTGAATGGTCTACGGGACTTATGGCTTTAGGTAGGTTACAACGTGGGCTCGCAACTGCCCTGAGCGTGGTGCTGTGCAGGGGAGTCTCTACACTGTCAAGGCTGCATGGAATGTCTAGTTTCTGCGTGGAATAGAGAGAGGTCAGGTAAGTACGTGCACCAGAACGGAGACCACGAAAAAAGTGTTTCCATGGCAGCGCACGCTCTGCACCGAGAGCCACTGGCATTACAGCGAAGACCAGCTAGAGCAGTGTTGCGGAGGTCTTTGAAGCTTTTGGCCATCGAGATATGTGGAGAGGAAAGCAGGGGGTTGCTTTTCACTCTGCTTCACAGAGAAAATCCGGAGGCCTTCGGTAGCGTAATGCTGTGCAGGCAGCCGAGGAGAGTGATCCTCGACGCATTGTTCCTCCCTGCCACCCGGTGAGGGCGCAGGTGTCGTATGGAAAGCATACTGACTTCCAGCACTAGTTCTCCCAGAGTCCAAGGAACACCTCTGAAAGCCTCAATTCGTGAAAGGAACATCTGAACGATACTTTCAATCTTGTGGACAAGCCTAGCTTTCAAATTGGCAATGAGGGACCTGGGAGGGCTCCCGGGAGGCACAGGACACACTCGGTTTCTCTTAGGAACTCTCTCTTTTCTCCACAAAGGCATTCTAGCTGAGAAGGCGAGACAGGCAACACTGTTTCTCAGGAAGCTTGATGCCGCAGTAATCCTGCACTCCTCCAGTGGCTAAAAGAGTTCTTTTCACCGTAGGTTACTAATATCCAAATTACATCCTGCATATGACGTGTCCTTTCTGGCAAAGGCAAAGAGTCTCAAGCAGTGCCCTGTCCTCCCCTGTTCAAACTTCGTACCAAGGCAGTTCTGCGTGAGGTGAGTGGCATGAAGTACTTACTGCCTTGGGTTAGGCCTCGACGTCCGAACACCTAATGAAACGGTAGTTGGTGTTTACGGGGAAACCTGTGCCTTTGTCCGGCTGCATCGAAACTCAACAGTCTGCTTCGCATGGAGAGGCGGCAAATCAGGGTGCCCAAGAGGAAGCCTAAAGGAGAGTGCTCCTTCACGGCAGCCCTGGTGCAGGGCTTGGGAGCCAATGTCCGTACACCTGAAAGAACTGCTGAACCTGGGTTCTGGTGGAACGTAGCAAGCTCGACTTCTAGCTATCCAGCGAAGAAAGCGGTGTGTCGACTTTCACTCTGGAGTGAGAGAAAACCGGAGGCCCAAGGTCCCTGAGGGTGGTGAAGTCTCACAGGAAGAGATATTGGGGAGGCGGTGTTCTTCCATTGGAGGTGCTGAGGACACAGGAGTCCACTAGTCCTGCAAAGGTGACTAGCCTGAAGGCACTACATGGATTACCTTTACATGGCAACTGCTGTGCGCCAAATCTTGTGGATGCAACACATGGCCTTTACTATGAGCCTGGCTGGCAATGTTCGTATTCTCCTTCAGTACTGGCGACTTGGGGAGGCCTCATGCAAGGAACTGCAAGCACGCTATTGGTCGCGGAGAACGCCCTTTTCCTACGAAGGACATTCCAGGACGTACGACTGGCAGCAGCAGTATATTCCAGGCAGCTCTGAGGCTGTGGCCCTCCCTGCTTTACAGCTGGGAAGTTCTGACCTCTGGCCTACATTGCCAAGCCAAGTCTTGAAAACTGCCCAAATACGTTGAGTTTCCAGCAAGTGAAAAGAGGCAGAAGGAGCACTCTGGCAGGTAGCCGGATTACTTGAGAGCCGGGGAATTGGGCAACGTGTGAATGGTCTACGGGACTTATGGCTTTAGGTAGGTTACAACGTGGGCTCGCAACTGCCCTGAGCGTGGTGCTGTGCAGGGGAGTCTCTACACTGTCAAGGCTGCATGGAATGTCTAGTTTCTGCGTGGAATAGAGAGAGGTCAGGTAAGTACGTGCACCAGAACGGAGACCACGAAAAAAGTGTTTCCATGGCAGCGCACGCTCTGCACCGAGAGCCACTGGCATTACAGCGAAGACCAGCTAGAGCAGTGTTGCGGAGGTCTTTGAAGCTTTTGGCCATCGAGATATGTGGAGAGGAAAGCAGGGGGTTGCTTTTCACTCTGCTTCACAGAGAAAATCCGGAGGCCTTCGGTAGCGTAATGCTGTGCAGGCAGCCGAGGAGAGTGATCCTCGACGCATTGTTCCTCCCTGCCACCCGGTGAGGGCGCAGGTGTCGTATGGAAAGCATACTGACTTCCAGCACTAGTTCTCCCAGAGTCCAAGGAACACCTCTGAAAGCCTCAATTCGTGAAAGGAACATCTGAACGATACTTTCAATCTTGTGGACAAGCCTAGCTTTCAAATTGGCAATGAGGGACCTGGGAGGGCTCCCGGGAGGCACAGGACACACTCGGTTTCTCTTAGGAACTCTCTCTTTTCTCCACAAAGGCATTCTAGCTGAGAAGGCGAGACAGGCAACACTGTTTCTCAGGAAGCTTGATGCCGCAGTAATCCTGCACTCCTCCAGTGGCTAAAAGAGTTCTTTTCACCGTAGGTTACTAATATCCAAATTACATCCTGCATATGACGTGTCCTTTCTGGCAAAGGCAAAGAGTCTCAAGCAGTGCCCTGTCCTCCCCTGTTCAAACTTCGTACCAAGGCAGTTCTGCGTGAGGTGAGTGGCATGAAGTACTTACTGCCTTGGGTTAGGCCTCGACGTCCGAACACCTAATGAAACGGTAGTTGGTGTTTACGGGGAAACCTGTGCCTTTGTCCGGCTGCATCGAAACTCAACAGTCTGCTTCGCATGGAGAGGCGGCAAATCAGGGTGCCCAAGAGGAAGCCTAAAGGAGAGTGCTCCTTCACGGCAGCCCTGGTGCAGGGCTTGGGAGCCAATGTCCGTACACCTGAAAGAACTGCTGAACCTGGGTTCTGGTGGAACGTAGCAAGCTCGACTTCTAGCTATCCAGCGAAGAAAGCGGTGTGTCGACTTTCACTCTGGAGTGAGAGAAAACCGGAGGCCCAAGGTCCCTGAGGGTGGTGAAGTCTCACAGGAAGAGATATTGGGGAGGCGGTGTTCTTCCATTGGAGGTGCTGAGGACACAGGAGTCCACTAGTCCTGCAAAGGTGACTAGCCTGAAGGCACTACATGGATTACCTTTACATGGCAACTGCTGTGCGCCAAATCTTGTGGATGCAACACATGGCCTTTACTATGAGCCTGGCTGGCAATGTTCGTATTCTCCTTCAGTACTGGCGACTTGGGGAGGCCTCATGCAAGGAACTGCAAGCACGCTATTGGTCGCGGAGAACGCCCTTTTCCTACGAAGGACATTCCAGGACGTACGACTGGCAGCAGCAGTATATTCCAGGCAGCTCTGAGGCTGTGGCCCTCCCTGCTTTACAGCTGGGAAGTTCTGACCTCTGGCCTACATTGCCAAGCCAAGTCTTGAAAACTGCCCAAATACGTTGAGTTTCCAGCAAGTGAAAAGAGGCAGAAGGAGCACTCTGGCAGGTAGCCGGATTACTTGAGAGCCGGGGAATTGGGCAACGTGTGAATGGTCTACGGGACTTATGGCTTTAGGTAGGTTACAACGTGGGCTCGCAACTGCCCTGAGCGTGGTGCTGTGCAGGGGAGTCTCTACACTGTCAAGGCTGCATGGAATGTCTAGTTTCTGCGTGGAATAGAGAGAGGTCAGGTAAGTACGTGCACCAGAACGGAGACCACGAAAAAAGTGTTTCCATGGCAGCGCACGCTCTGCACCGAGAGCCACTGGCATTACAGCGAAGACCAGCTAGAGCAGTGTTGCGGAGGTCTTTGAAGCTTTTGGCCATCGAGATATGTGGAGAGGAAAGCAGGGGGTTGCTTTTCACTCTGCTTCACAGAGAAAATCCGGAGGCCTTCGGTAGCGTAATGCTGTGCAGGCAGCCGAGGAGAGTGATCCTCGACGCATTGTTCCTCCCTGCCACCCGGTGAGGGCGCAGGTGTCGTATGGAAAGCATACTGACTTCCAGCACTAGTTCTCCCAGAGTCCAAGGAACACCTCTGAAAGCCTCAATTCGTGAAAGGAACATCTGAACGATACTTTCAATCTTGTGGACAAGCCTAGCTTTCAAATTGGCAATGAGGGACCTGGGAGGGCTCCCGGGAGGCACAGGACACACTCGGTTTCTCTTAGGAACTCTCTCTTTTCTCCACAAAGGCATTCTAGCTGAGAAGGCGAGACAGGCAACACTGTTTCTCAGGAAGCTTGATGCCGCAGTAATCCTGCACTCCTCCAGTGGCTAAAAGAGTTCTTTTCACCGTAGGTTACTAATATCCAAATTACATCCTGCATATGACGTGTCCTTTCTGGCAAAGGCAAAGAGTCTCAAGCAGTGCCCTGTCCTCCCCTGTTCAAACTTCGTACCAAGGCAGTTCTGCGTGAGGTGAGTGGCATGAAGTACTTACTGCCTTGGGTTAGGCCTCGACGTCCGAACACCTAATGAAACGGTAGTTGGTGTTTACGGGGAAACCTGTGCCTTTGTCCGGCTGCATCGAAACTCAACAGTCTGCTTCGCATGGAGAGGCGGCAAATCAGGGTGCCCAAGAGGAAGCCTAAAGGAGAGTGCTCCTTCACGGCAGCCCTGGTGCAGGGCTTGGGAGCCAATGTCCGTACACCTGAAAGAACTGCTGAACCTGGGTTCTGGTGGAACGTAGCAAGCTCGACTTCTAGCTATCCAGCGAAGAAAGCGGTGTGTCGACTTTCACTCTGGAGTGAGAGAAAACCGGAGGCCCAAGGTCCCTGAGGGTGGTGAAGTCTCACAGGAAGAGATATTGGGGAGGCGGTGTTCTTCCATTGGAGGTGCTGAGGACACAGGAGTCCACTAGTCCTGCAAAGGTGACTAGCCTGAAGGCACTACATGGATTACCTTTACATGGCAACTGCTGTGCGCCAAATCTTGTGGATGCAACACATGGCCTTTACTATGAGCCTGGCTGGCAATGTTCGTATTCTCCTTCAGTACTGGCGACTTGGGGAGGCCTCATGCAAGGAACTGCAAGCACGCTATTGGTCGCGGAGAACGCCCTTTTCCTACGAAGGACATTCCAGGACGTACGACTGGCAGCAGCAGTATATTCCAGGCAGCTCTGAGGCTGTGGCCCTCCCTGCTTTACAGCTGGGAAGTTCTGACCTCTGGCCTACATTGCCAAGCCAAGTCTTGAAAACTGCCCAAATACGTTGAGTTTCCAGCAAGTGAAAAGAGGCAGAAGGAGCACTCTGGCAGGTAGCCGGATTACTTGAGAGCCGGGGAATTGGGCAACGTGTGAATGGTCTACGGGACTTATGGCTTTAGGTAGGTTACAACGTGGGCTCGCAACTGCCCTGAGCGTGGTGCTGTGCAGGGGAGTCTCTACACTGTCAAGGCTGCATGGAATGTCTAGTTTCTGCGTGGAATAGAGAGAGGTCAGGTAAGTACGTGCACCAGAACGGAGACCACGAAAAAAGTGTTTCCATGGCAGCGCACGCTCTGCACCGAGAGCCACTGGCATTACAGCGAAGACCAGCTAGAGCAGTGTTGCGGAGGTCTTTGAAGCTTTTGGCCATCGAGATATGTGGAGAGGAAAGCAGGGGGTTGCTTTTCACTCTGCTTCACAGAGAAAATCCGGAGGCCTTCGGTAGCGTAATGCTGTGCAGGCAGCCGAGGAGAGTGATCCTCGACGCATTGTTCCTCCCTGCCACCCGGTGAGGGCGCAGGTGTCGTATGGAAAGCATACTGACTTCCAGCACTAGTTCTCCCAGAGTCCAAGGAACACCTCTGAAAGCCTCAATTCGTGAAAGGAACATCTGAACGATACTTTCAATCTTGTGGACAAGCCTAGCTTTCAAATTGGCAATGAGGGACCTGGGAGGGCTCCCGGGAGGCACAGGACACACTCGGTTTCTCTTAGGAACTCTCTCTTTTCTCCACAAAGGCATTCTAGCTGAGAAGGCGAGACAGGCAACACTGTTTCTCAGGAAGCTTGATGCCGCAGTAATCCTGCACTCCTCCAGTGGCTAAAAGAGTTCTTTTCACCGTAGGTTACTAATATCCAAATTACATCCTGCATATGACGTGTCCTTTCTGGCAAAGGCAAAGAGTCTCAAGCAGTGCCCTGTCCTCCCCTGTTCAAACTTCGTACCAAGGCAGTTCTGCGTGAGGTGAGTGGCATGAAGTACTTACTGCCTTGGGTTAGGCCTCGACGTCCGAACACCTAATGAAACGGTAGTTGGTGTTTACGGGGAAACCTGTGCCTTTGTCCGGCTGCATCGAAACTCAACAGTCTGCTTCGCATGGAGAGGCGGCAAATCAGGGTGCCCAAGAGGAAGCCTAAAGGAGAGTGCTCCTTCACGGCAGCCCTGGTGCAGGGCTTGGGAGCCAATGTCCGTACACCTGAAAGAACTGCTGAACCTGGGTTCTGGTGGAACGTAGCAAGCTCGACTTCTAGCTATCCAGCGAAGAAAGCGGTGTGTCGACTTTCACTCTGGAGTGAGAGAAAACCGGAGGCCCAAGGTCCCTGAGGGTGGTGAAGTCTCACAGGAAGAGATATTGGGGAGGCGGTGTTCTTCCATTGGAGGTGCTGAGGACACAGGAGTCCACTAGTCCTGCAAAGGTGACTAGCCTGAAGGCACTACATGGATTACCTTTACATGGCAACTGCTGTGCGCCAAATCTTGTGGATGCAACACATGGCCTTTACTATGAGCCTGGCTGGCAATGTTCGTATTCTCCTTCAGTACTGGCGACTTGGGGAGGCCTCATGCAAGGAACTGCAAGCACGCTATTGGTCGCGGAGAACGCCCTTTTCCTACGAAGGACATTCCAGGACGTACGACTGGCAGCAGCAGTATATTCCAGGCAGCTCTGAGGCTGTGGCCCTCCCTGCTTTACAGCTGGGAAGTTCTGACCTCTGGCCTACATTGCCAAGCCAAGTCTTGAAAACTGCCCAAATACGTTGAGTTTCCAGCAAGTGAAAAGAGGCAGAAGGAGCACTCTGGCAGGTAGCCGGATTACTTGAGAGCCGGGGAATTGGGCAACGTGTGAATGGTCTACGGGACTTATGGCTTTAGGTAGGTTACAACGTGGGCTCGCAACTGCCCTGAGCGTGGTGCTGTGCAGGGGAGTCTCTACACTGTCAAGGCTGCATGGAATGTCTAGTTTCTGCGTGGAATAGAGAGAGGTCAGGTAAGTACGTGCACCAGAACGGAGACCACGAAAAAAGTGTTTCCATGGCAGCGCACGCTCTGCACCGAGAGCCACTGGCATTACAGCGAAGACCAGCTAGAGCAGTGTTGCGGAGGTCTTTGAAGCTTTTGGCCATCGAGATATGTGGAGAGGAAAGCAGGGGGTTGCTTTTCACTCTGCTTCACAGAGGAAAACCGGAGGCCTTCGGTAGCGTAATGCTGTGCAGGCAGCCGAGGAGAGTGATGCTCGACGCATTGTTCCTCCCTGCCACCCTGTGAGGGCGCAGGTGTCGTATGGAAAGCATACTGACTTCTAGCACTAGTTCTCCCCGAGTCCAAGGAACACCTCTGAAAGCCTCAATTCGTGGAAGGAACATCTGAACGATACTTTCAATCTTGTGGACCGGCCTAGTTTTCACGTTGGCAATGAGGGCCCTGGGAGGCCTCCCGGGAGGCACAGGACACACTCGGTTTCTCTAGGGACTCTCTCTTTTCTCCACGAAGGCATTCTAGCTGAGAAGGCGAGACAGGCAACACTGTGTCTCAGGAACCTTGATGCCGCAGTAATCCTGCACTCCTCCAGTGGCTAAAAGAGTACTTTTCACCGTAGGTCACTAATATCAAAGGTACATACTGCATATGACGTGTACTTTCTGGCAAAGGCAAAAAGTCTCAAGCAGTGCCCTGTCCTGCCCTGTTCAAATTTCGTACCAAGGCAGTTCTGCGTGAGGTGAGTGGCGTGAAGTACTTACTG
>NW_021148385.1:0-8938 GCF_002837175.3 Physeter macrocephalus
GGGGCCCTAAATCCTTGGCGAGTGAGGGATTCTAGAACTGTGTGCCCGAAACAGTTTTAGAACTCAGAAAATCTGGCATTCCCAAGGATAAGTGCAGTGTGTTGCCCCTCAGTCGGCAAACACGGGGCTAATCGGAATGGTTTACGAGGCGGATTTTGCTCCAGAGGCCCAGAGCACCGTGGAGGTACGGAGGCTCCTGACACTAAACGGTGGCTGACGCGAGGAACCAAGGGAAACGGACAAGCCTCATGGCAGTACACTAAAGCAGAACCGCGATTAAGGGCTCACGATGCTGCTGCACGCCTCTGTTAGGCAAGACACGTCAGGGCCTGACTTCGAGGCTAGTGCTCACGTTGAGGTTCACATTCCGTATCGAGCAGAACAGGATGAGCTTCCAGGTAGGAAGTGCAAGCACAAGGTTTCTTTCGAGAAAACTCATTGTCTTCTCTGAGCCATGCCAGCATAGACTAAAAGCCCTGCAACAACAATGCTTTTCAGGTTGCGTCCACGCCGCGTGGATGGAGCTTTCGCAATTAGAAAAAAAGCCCTGTGCGATCACTCTCCCATTGCCAGGGTGACTCGCAGCCTAAGTACATGTTGAGTCGAGCAAGTCAAAAGAGACACAAGAGACCCACTGGGCCCTGGGCTGATCTACCTTTTCCATATCCGTTATTCTGTGTAGCAAACTTCCGAAACGAAGGATGCTGCAGGTTGCCAAAGAGGCCTGTGCATCTCCCAGAAGCCTGCAGTGTTGCAGCACGAAGTGTGCTTCTGTTGAAGTTGGAACACACGCTGACACTCTCCTTGAGGAATTGCTGACTTCCCATAAGTGGTGTTGGAAGGAAATATAAGCAGAATGTTTTTCCCAATTGAGCGCAACTAGAGTAAGCTGGCTGAATGCCTTGGCGAGTTAGGGATTCTAGAGCTGTGTTCGCGAAGCTGTTTTAGAGCTCAGAAAATCTAGGATTCCCAAGGAAAAATGCAGTGTGTTGCCCCTCACTCGGCAAACAAAGGGCTACACTGATGGGCTTCCGAGGCTCTATTTCGCTTAAGAGGCCCAGTGCATCGTGGAGGTACGGAGTTTTCTGAGATTAAACGGACGCTCGGGTGAGATGCCCAGGAGAACTGCAAGCCCCCTGTCGGTAAAGTAAAGCAGAACCGTGATTAAGGGCTCTCGAAGCTGCTGCACGCCTCCGTTAGGCAAGATACGTGAGGGCCTGACTTCGAGGCTAGTGCTCACGTTGAGGTTCTCATTCCGTATCGAGCAGAGCAGAATGAGCTTCCAGGTAGGAAGTGCAAGCACGAGGTTTCTTTCGAGAAAACTCATTGTCTTCTCTGAGCCATGCCAGCATAGACTAAAAGCCCTGCAACAACAATGCTTTTCAGGTTGCTTCCACGCCGCATGAATGGAGCTCTCAAAATTGGAAAAAAAGCCCTGTGCGATCACTCGCCCAATGCCAGGTTTACTCGCAGCCTAAGTACAAGTTGAGTCTAGCAAGTCAGAGGAGACCCAAGTTACACACCGGGACACTGGCTGATATACGTTATTCGATACCCGCTATCCTGTGTCGCGAACTGCCTAAACGAAGGATGCTGGAGGTTGCCCAGGGAGCCTGTGCATCTTCCAGAAGCGTGCAGTGTTACACCAAGAACTGTGCTTCTTTGGAACTTGGAACGCACGCTGACGCTCTCCTTGAGGAATTGGTGGCTTCCCATAAGAGGTGTTTGAAGGAAACGTAAGCAGAGTGTTTTTCTCAGTTGACCTCACCTAGGGCAAGGGGCCCGAATGCCTTGGCGAGTGAGGGATTCTAGAACTGTGTGCCCGAAACTCTTTAAGTACTCAGAAAATCTGGCATTCCCAAGGATAAGTGCAGTGTGTTGCCCCTCAGTCGGCAAACACGGGGCTAATCGGAATGGTTTACGAGGCGGATTTTGCTTCAGAGGCCCAGAGCATCGTGGAGGTACGGAGGCTCCTGACACTAAACGGTGGCTGACGCGAGGAACCAAGGGAAACGGACAAGCCTCATGGCAGTACACTAAAGCAGAACCGCGATTAAGGGCTCACGAAGCTGCTGCACGCCTCCGTTCGGCAAGACACGTCAGGGCCTGACTTCGAGGCTAGTGCTCACGTTGAGGTTCACATTCCGTATCGAGCAGAACAGGATGAGCTTCCAGGTAGGAAGTGCAAGCACAAGGTTTCTTTCGAGAAAACTCATTGTCTTCTCTGAGCCATGCCAGCATAGACTAAAAGCCCTTAGTGCTCACGTTGAGTTTCACATTCCGTATGGAGCAGAGCAAGAGGAGCTTCCCGGTAGGAAGTGCAAGCACAAGGTTTCTTTCGAGAAAACTCATTGTCTTCTCTGAGTCATGCCAGCATAGACTAAAAGCCTTGCAGCAACAATGCTTTTCAGGTTGCTTCCACGCCGCGTGAATGGAGCTTTTGCAATTAGAAAAAAAGCCCTGTGCTATCACTCTCCCATTGCCAGGGTGACTCGCAGCCTAAGTACATGTTGAGTCGAGCAAGTCAAAAGAGACACAAGAGACCCACTGGGCCCTGGGCTGATCTACCTTTTTCTATATCCGTTATTCTGTGTAGCAAACTTCCGAAACGAAGGATGCTGGAGGTTGCCAAAGAGGCCTGTGCATCTCCCAGACGCCTGCAGTGTTGCAGCACGAAGTGTGCTTCTGTTGAAGTTGGAACACACGCTGACACTCTCCTTGAGGAATTGCTGACTTCCCATAAGTGGTGTTGGAAGGAAATATAAGCAGAATGTTTTTCCCTTTTGAGCGCAACTAGAGTAAGCTGGCTGAATGCCTTGGCGAGTTAGGGATTCTAGAGCTGTGTTCGCGAAGCTGTTTTAGAGCTCAGAAATTCTAGGATTCCCAAGGAAAAATGCGGTGTGTTGCCCCTCACTCGGCAAACAAAGGGTTACTCTGATGGGCTTCCGAGGCTCTATTTCGCTTAAGAGGCCCAGTGCATCGTGGAGGTACGGAGTTTTCTGAGATTAAACGGAGGCTCGGGCGAGATGCCCAGGAGAACTGAAAGCCCCCTGCCTGTAAAGTAAAGCAGAACCGTGATTAAGGGCTCTCGGAGCTGCTGCACGCCTCCGTTAGGCAAGATACGTGAGGGCCTGACTTCGAGGCTCGTGCTCACGTTGAGGTTCTCATTCCGTATCGAGCAGAGCAGAATGAGCTTCCAGGTAGGAAGTGCAAGCACGAGGTTTCTTTCGAGAAAACTCATTGTCTTCTCTGAGCCATGCCAGCATAGACTAAAAGCCCTGCAACAACAATGCTTTTCAGGTTGCTTCCACGCCGCATGAATGGAGCTTTCAAAATTGGAAAAAAAGCCCTGTGCGATCACTCGCCCATTGCCAGGTTTACTCGCAGCCTGAGTACAAGTTGAGTCTAGCTAGTCAGAGGAGACCCAAGTTACCCACCGGGTCACTGGCTGATATATGTTTTTCGATACCCGCTATTCTGTGTCGCGAACTGCCTAAACGAAGGATGCTGGAGGTTGCCCAGGGAGCCTGTGCATCTTCCAGAAGCGTGCAGTGTTACATCAAGAACTGTGCTTCTTTGGAACTTGGAACGCACGCTGACGCTCTCTTGAGGAATTGGTGGCTTCCCATAAGAGGTGTTTGAAGGAAACGTAAGCAGAGTGTTTTTCTCAGTTGAGCTCACCTAGGGCAAGGGGCCCGAATTCCTTGGCGAGTGAGGGATTCTAGAACTGTGTGCCCGAAACTCTTTTAGTACTCAGAAAATCTGGCATTCCCAAGGATAAGTGCAGTGTGTTGCCTCTCAGTCGGCAAACACGGGGCTAATCGGAATGGTTTACGAGGCGGATTTTGCTTCAGAGGCCCAGAGCATCGTGGAGGTACGGAGGCTTCTGACACTAAACGGTGGCTGACGCGAGGTACCAAGGGAAACGGACAAGCCTCATGGCAGTACACTAAAGCAGAACCGCGATTAAGGGCTCACGATGCTGCTGCACGCCTCTGTTAGGCAAGACACGTCAGGGCCTGACTTCGAGGCTAGTGCTCACGTTGAGGTTCACATTCCGTATCGAGCAGAGCAGGATGAGTTTCCAGGTAGGAAGTGCAAGCACAAGGTTTCTTTCGAGAAAACTCATTGTCTTCTCTGAGCCATGCCAGCATAGACTAAAAGCCCTGCAACAACAATGCTTTTCAGGTTGCTTCCACGCCGCGTGAATGGAGCTTTCGAAATTAGAAAAGAAGCCCTGTGCGATCACTCTCCAATTGCCAGGGTGACTCGCAGCCTACGTACATGTTGAGTCGAGCAAGTCAAAAGAGACACAAGAGACTCACTGGGCCCCGGGCTTTATATATCCGTTTCTATATCCGTTATTCTGTGTAGCAAACTTCCGAAACGAAGGACGCTGGAGGTTGCTAAAGAGGCCTGTGCAGCTCCCAGAAGCCTGCAGTGTTGCAGCACGAAGTGTGCTTCTGTTGAAGTTGGAACACACGCTGACACTCTCCTTGAGGAATTGCTGACTTCCCATAAGTGGTGTTGGAAGGAAATATAAGCAGAATGTTTTTCCCAGTTGAGCGCAACTAGAGTAAGCTGGCTGAATGCCTTGGCGAGTTAGGGATTCTAGAGCTGTGTTCGCGAAGCTGTTTTAGAGCTCAGAAAATCTAGGATTCCCAAGGAAAAATGCAGTGTGTTGCCCCTCACTCGGCAAACAAAGGGCTACACTGATGGGCTTCCGAGGCTCTATTTCGCTTAAGAGGCCCAGTGCATCGTGGAGGTACGGAGTTTTCTGAGATTAAACGGACGCTCGGGTGAGATGCCCAGGAGAACTGCAAGCCCCCTGCCGGTAAAGTAAAGCAGAACCGTGATTAAGGGCTCTCGAAGCTGCTGCACGCCTCCGTTAGGCAAGATACGTGAGGGCCTGACTTCGAGGCTAGTGCTCACGTTGAGGTTCTCATTCCGTATCGAGCAGAGCAGAATGAGCTTCCAGGTAGGAAGTGCAAGCACGAGGTTTCTTTCGAGAAAACTCATTGTCTTCTCTGAGCCATGCCAGCATAGACTAAAAGCCCTGCAACAACAATGCTTTTCAGGTTGCTTCCACGCCGCATGAATGGAGCTCTCAAAATTGGAAAAAAAGCCCTGTGCGATCACTCGCCCAATGCCAGGTTTACTCGCAGCCTAAGTACAAGTTGAGTCTAGCAAGTCAGAGGAGACCCAAGTTACACACCGGGACACTGGCTGATATACGTTATTCGATACCCGCTATCCTGTGTCGCGAACTGCCTAAACGAAGGATGCTGGAGGTTGCCCAGGGAGCCTGTGCATCTTCCAGAAGCGTGCAGTGTTACACCAAGAACTGTGCTTCTTTGGAACTTGGAACGCACGCTGACGCTCTCCTTGAGGAATTGGTGGCTTCCCATAAGAGGTGTTTGAAGGAAACGTAAGCAGAGTGTTTTTCTCAGTTGACCTCACCTAGGGCAAGGGGCCCGAATGCCTTGGCGAGTGAGGGATTCTAGAACTGTGTGCCCGAAACTCTTTAAGTACTCAGAAAATCTGGCATTCCCAAGGATAAGTGCAGTGTGTTGCCCCTCAGTCGGCAAACACGGGGCTAATCGGAATGGTTTACGAGGCGGATTTTGCTTCAGAGGCCCAGAGCATCGTGGAGGTACGGAGGCTCCTGACACTAAACGGTGGCTGACGCGAGGAACCAAGGGAAACGGACAAGCCTCATGGCAGTACACTAAAGCAGAACCGCGATTAAGGGCTCACGAAGCTGCTGCACGCCTCCGTTCGGCAAGACACGTCAGGGCCTGACTTCGAGGCTAGTGCTCACGTTGAGGTTCACATTCCGTATCGAGCAGAACAGGATGAGCTTCCAGGTAGGAAGTGCAAGCACAAGGTTTCTTTCGAGAAAACTCATTGTCTTCTCTGAGCCATGCCAGCATAGACTAAAAGCCCTGCAACAACAATGCTTTTCAGGTTGCGTCCACGCCGCGTGGATGGAGCTTTCGCAATTAGAAAAAAAGCCCTGTGCGATCACTCGCCCATTGCCAGGTTGACTCGCAGCCTAAGTACATGTTGAGTCGAGCAAGTCAAAAGAGACACAAGAGACCCACTGGGCCCTGGGCTGATCTACCTTTTCCATATCCGTTATTCTGTGTAGCAAACTTCCGAAACGAAGGATGCTGCAGGTTGCCAAAGAGGCCTGTGCATCTCCCAGAAGCCTGCAGTGTTGCAGCACGAAGTGTGCTTCTGTTGAAGTTGGAACACACGCTGACACTCTCCTTGAGGAATTGCTGACTTCCCATAAGTGGTGTTGGAAGGAAATATAAGCAGAATGTTTTTCCCAATTGAGCGCAACTAGAGTAAGCTGGCTGAATGCCTTGGCGAGTTAGGGATTCTAGAGCTGTGTTCGCGAAGCTGTTTTAGAGCTCAGAAAATCTAGGATTCCCAAGGAAAAATGCAGTGTGTTGCCCCTCACTCGGCAAACAAAGGGCTACACTGATGGGCTTCCGAGGCTCTATTTCGCTTAAGAGGCCCAGTGCATCGTGGAGGTACGGAGTTTTCTGAGATTAAACGGACGCTCGGGTGAGATGCCCAGGAGAACTGCAAGCCCCCTGTCGGTAAAGTAAAGCAGAACCGTGATTGTGTCGCGAAATGCCTAAACGAAGGATGCTGGAGATTGCCCAAGAAATCTGTGCATCTTCCATTAGCGTGCAGTGTTACACCAAGAACTGTGCTTCTTTGGAAGTTGGAACGCACGCTGACACTCTCCTTGAGGAATTGGTGACTTCCCGTAAATGGTCTTTGAAGGAAATGTAAGGAGAGTGTTTTTCTCATTTGAGCTCAACTAGCGCAAGGGGGCCGAATTCCTGGGCGAGTTAGGGATTCTAGAACGGTGTTCCCGAAACTGTTTTAGAACTCAGAAAATCTGGCAATCCCAGGGATAAGTGCAGTGTGTTGCCCTCACTCGGCAAACACAGCGCTATTCTGAAGGGCTTCCGAGGCTATATTTTGCTTACGAGGACCAGAGCATAGTGGAGGTACGGAGTATTCTGAAACTAAACGGTGGCTGACGCCATGTACCAAGGAGAACCGACAAGCCTCCTGCCGGTAAACTAAAGCAGAACCGTGATTAAGGGTCACGGAGATGCTGCACACCTCCGTTAGGCAAGACACGTCAGGGCCTTACTTCGAGGCTAGTGCTCACGTTGAGGTGCACATTTGGTACAGAGCAGATAAGGATGAGCTTCCAACCAGGAAGTGCAAGCACAACGTTTCCTTCGGGAAAACTCATTGTCTTCTCTGATCCATGCCGGCATAGACTTAAAGCCGTGCAACAACAATGCTCTTCAGGTCGCTTCCACGCCGCATGAATGGAAGTTTCACAATTGGAAGAAAAGCCCTGGACAATCACTCCCCATTGCCAGGTTGACTCGCACCCTAAGTCCATGTTGAGTCCTGCAAGTCAAAAGAGACACAAGTTACACGCTGGGTCCTTGGCTAATTTACGTTTTTCTATACCCACTCTTCTATATAGCGAACTGCATAAACGAAGGATGCTGGAAGTTGCCCAAGAGACCTGCGATCTCCCAAAAGCCTGCCGTGTTATTCCACGAACTGTGTTTCTGTTGAAGTTGGAACACACGCTGACACTGTCCGTGAGGAATTGGTGACTTCCCAGAAGTGCTGTTTGAAGGAAATATAAGCAGAATGTTTGAACGCACGCTGACGCTCTCTTGAGGAATTGGTGGCTTCCCATAAGAGGTGTTTGAAGGAAACGTAAGCAGAGTGTTTTTCTCAGTTGACCTGACCTAGGGCAAGGGGCCCGAATTCCTTGGCGAGTGAGGGATTCTAGAACTGTGTGCCCGAAACTCTTTTAGTACTCAGAAAATCTGGCATTCCCAAGGATAAGTGCAGTGTGTTGCCTCTCAGTCGGCAAACACGGGGCTAATCGGAATGGTTTACGAGGCGGATTTTGCTTCAGAGGTCCAGAGCATCGTGGAGGTACGGAGGCTTCTGACACTAAACGGTGGCTAACGCGACGTTCCACGGAGAACGGACGAGCCTCCTGCCGGAAAACTAAAGCAGAACCGTGATTAAGGGCTCACGGAGCTGCTGCACGCTTCCGTGAGGCAAGACACGTCAGGGCCTGACTTCGAGGCTAGTGCTCACGTTGAGGTTCACATTTCGTATAGAGCAGAGCAGGATGAGCTTCCAGGTAGGAAGTGCAGGCACAAGGTTTCTTTCGAGAAAACTCATTGTCTTCTCTGAGCCATGCCAGCATAGACTAAAAGACTTGCAACAACAATGCTTTTCAGGTTGCTTCCATGCCGCATGAAAGGAGATTTGAAAATTGGAAAAAAGTCCTGTGCGATCACTCTCCCATTGCCAGGTTGACTCACAGCCTAAGTACATGTTGAGTGTAGGAAGTCAAAAGAGACACAAGTTACCCACTGGGCCCTTGGCTGATTTACCTTTTTCTATACCCACTATTCTGTATAACGAACTGCCTAAACGAAGGATGCTGGGCTTTCCCAAGAGCGCTGTGCGACTTCCATAACCCTGCAGTGTTACAGCACGAACTGTGCTTCTTTTGAAGTAGGAACGCACGCTGACACTCTCCTTGAGGAATTGGTGACTTCCCATAAAGTTTTAGAAGTCAGAAAATCTGGCATTCCCAAGGATAAGTGCAGTGTGTTGCCCTCACTCGGCAAACACAGGGCTACTTGGAATGGTTTACCAGGCGAATTTTGCTTAAGAGGCCCAGAGCATAGTGAAGGTACGGAGGCTTCTGACACTAAACGGTTGGCTGACGCGACGTGCCACGGAGAACGGACGAGCCTCCTGCCAGAAAACTAAAGCAGAACAGCGATTAAGGGCTCAGGGGATGCTGAAAACCTCCGTTAGGCAAGACACTTCAGGCCCTTACTTCGAGGCTAGTGCTCAC
>NW_021148386.1:0-2824 GCF_002837175.3 Physeter macrocephalus
GCTTTCAGTGCTCTTCACTACGTCGCTGTCAGAAATGTCGCTTGAGTCCTCTGCTTGTTGTTCTGAAATATCCTCGCCAACATTTGAGGCCAATGTTATAGAAACCGATCTTCTATCACTGCGTACAATTTCATCCGTGCCATGCGGCTGTCGCGTACTAACGAAAACCTCAACAACGGATTTACAAGGTTCTCCAGTAGTAATCACCCCCACCCCCCGCGTTCTAGGAACCGCTTCAGCAAGTACATATGTTTGCTTGGCCGTCACTTTAGTCCCTGACTCATTCACCTTTTCAGTGCTTCCTGGGGTCCCTGACAAGCTTGTCGGCAACTGACGCACGAACACCACCTGTCTTTAAAAACGTCACTTCTGGGTGTTGAGCAGGCTTCCCCGTGTCGGGTCCACGAAAGCTTTCGGTCCCTTCTCGGAGTGTGTCCACTGTTGCTGTTTCTCCTGCAGCTTCTGCAATTTCTGTCACATCTTGAGGACAGTGCTGAGCAAATCTGTCGCCCGGTTGAACAAGAGTCGCACTGTAAGCCATCCACTAGTGGTAGGAGGCCCTTTTGAAGAGACTCTCGCAGCTGGCACTACGCTCTGAAGGAACGCAGGTTCTTTTGGAGGATGACGGATCATGCGTTGAAGCATAGGACTGCGGAGTCACCACTTGCGACGAAGATCGAGTCGACTCTGCACACTGGTGGGTCGTGTTGGGGACATGTGCCGGGGTATACGTGGCTGTATCTAGAATTTTTTCAGTGCCACCGGGAACAACGCTGCGCGGTGGGATGCACACAGGATGCTTCTGGAACAAGTGTTGGAATGTGTTTATGCAATCAATACGGCATATACCTCCAACTTCTTCTGCGCTGCACGCGTTGCCACGGGATTTATGCGGCAGGAATCGTTCAGAAATGCCTTCACCCATTTAAACTGCGACGGCCCCTGCATGAGTCCATGCGCACCTATTGGTAATGAAGGAGTGGTCAGTGGGCATGGTAAGACACCTGACTCTTCTTCCTTTCCAACCAGTGTTGCGAAGTTCACAGGCGTCTGCTCAGCACCAACATCGTCTCCAGAACCAAAACAATTTGTTGTTCCGCCTCGTTGTTAACAGCTTCTGCCGACCACTGCCTTTTAACGCGTCTTCGAGCGAGCTCCTCGCATACCGGAATGCAGCACGTACGTATGGAACCCGTCTCCGCTGCAGAGTGGCGCTTACTGGAGGCGCGTTTGGCGACACGGCTGCCGACGTGGCTGTCGTCTTCAAGATCGGCCTCGGGACCGACACCGACGTTGTTAACGACGCCAGGGCTTCCTTGGGTTTCTACACATACTCTTCCGGGGTGCGCCGCTTCCAGGTTTCCACCTTCGTGTGCATCGGAAAACACTCCAGAACACAGCTTCTGGCGTGTCTCTTCACCCGGTAAACAGCGAAAAATGAAATAGTTGTGACCATCCCCCAATCCTGGCCGGCGCGGCGCTGGTTCTGTTCCCGCGTTATTTCCATTCTGCCGGCACACTGCAGAACATGCCCGTATTCCGCTGACAATCAGTGTCTCATCTGGCCTTAAGGTAACGCCCACCATGTGCTCCAAGACCCCAGGGACAGTGAAGTACTGTAGTAGACCTGCATACCCTATACACACAGTAACATATCTTTAACTGGGCCACCGAGACTCACCAAGCAATACCGGTCTGCGATGGCGGATACCTTCAATCTTGTTGAACAGAGTAGACGTTCCAGAGGGCCAGGCAGTCCTGGTCGGATGTGTCCAAGTTGTGTGCATTACGTCGGCAGAGAAACTGGAATCTCTTGGTCACGCAATGCAAATGTGTGCTCGTCGTGTGTAATGTTGATGTCAATCAAGTGTGACGGAAGGGACTTCTTTGCAACAGCTACGAGGTGGCAGCCAACGCTGAAAAGTGACCGACACTTGGCGCGGAAAAAGAGGAACTCCGAGTGACCACTGGTGACCCGGGAGGAGACAGCCGTTTTCCGATGTCTTTTGCCTCCTCGTTGACATGCTACGTGGATATTGTTTGTGCACTCAAATGCAGCGCAGTCCTTCCCCCATGTCAACTACGCGAACAATGTGCCCTACCAACAGTACCGTACACTTAACCGATCCCACAGAAGATGGCGCGAAGTTCGCGTGAAACGGTGCGCAGCTACATGCACCTCAGTACTCACGGGAAAAAGCACTTTATAAATTAACGACTCATGCGCAGCATGTATTCTTCATTCCATGCGAAGACAATGTTGTTGAAGTCTGCCGCAGAACGGACCATGCGGTGTGCGACACGATCTTCCACGCGCATAGGCCGCTGCGACCAGAGCTGCTCAGCGACGCCGTGGGCATTTTACTGCGGTGTCTGCATTTTATTACAGGGAAGACACAATACTAACCGTCGACCACGGCGGGACTGTAAAGCCTTATTCTCTACCAAAACCCTGATGGAATGATGCAGAGACCACTGATCCTCTGGATCAGCACTTCACCGTGTACACGTTACAGAGACTTGCATATGCGAAGTTCGAAAACACAATCAAGGACTTCTCGAATAGTTTTCAGCTCTTCTCACAAAGTCTGCTCTAGTTTGTCGACGTTTTCCACACCGTCGGGACGATCTAAAGCTGTTAAAGCACCGTGTGCGTAGTACACAGAGTTCTGGCACGCAGTGAACACCCAGAGCGTCAGCACGATGTGTACTCTTAGTAGCTGCACCGCTAGTAGCGGTTGCAGCAATTTGTGTTCCACTAGCACTGGCAGTGTTTACAACCGGGGGGGCATTATGGTGTCCTACGTAACTTTCTGGTGTCTAC
>NW_021148386.1:8688-8937 GCF_002837175.3 Physeter macrocephalus
AGGGATTGCAGAATAGACGCGGCAGCAGATACACCCCGTCTAAGTATCTTCAGTGGTCTGTTCTTGGGTGCGATCTAATGTGTACTACTGTATTTCAGGGGTTATATGTGTTTTGTGTGGTGAGAGGGGCGGCGGT
Organism: Physeter macrocephalus; assembly: GCF_002837175.3. Classification (NCBI taxonomy): domain Eukaryota; kingdom Metazoa; phylum Chordata; class Mammalia; order Artiodactyla; family Physeteridae; genus Physeter; species Physeter macrocephalus. The sequence goes on from NW_021148386.1 coordinate 8,825, forward strand.
GAGTAGCAGTATGGACGTATATCTCTCGTGTATTTTACTGTGTCGTACCTCCTACTTCAGGTTCCTGGGGAAGTGGCGAGAAGCGCATCATGACATCGACGTGGGACAGAAGG
>NW_021148389.1:0-689 GCF_002837175.3 Physeter macrocephalus
TCGTCGTTCACTCTTACAGACGACGCGCTAATATGCTCACTGACTGTTTCCGCCTCATCGCCACCAGCGGACCACACCAGCACACCACGCTTCACTGCTTCACCTCTTCACCTATACTTCTTGTCGCTCCTTCACATTCGGGCTTCGGTGCAACGACCCATAATGAACAATCGTCTAGCACAATATGCTTGAGACCGCAGCACTCGAGAAGTGTCTTGCGCATCTGCCAACGGGCTTGCGGTGTTGGACTCTGATGCACTCCGCCCTCGACAGTCATGACAATTTGCAACGGCGCGAAACTTCACGAAAACCATGACACCCTGTGGCACGCGCTGAAATGCTCTTTTCGTCTGATTCACAGAGACTGAATGTGCAATAGTGTGACATGTCTTTGATGTTCAGTAGCGCACAGACCGTCCCCACACACACACACACGATGAAAATGCTGCTTCATGAGTATGTCATTGTCGTCATTGAGGCGTGTTGTAGACACGGACAATATCACATCTCTGACAGGGTGCCAACTGAATGAAGGTGGCAGAAAGATGCACTCACAGTAGTCCCGCGTCTTCACACTGAGTCGTGACGGGTTCGTTTTTCTCGATCGACCTGTACATACAGTGCTGCACCTGTCCGCCAGTCACGCTTGGGAAAGCAGGGGTGTGAAAAAATCCATAGCACTGAAGGGG
>NW_021148389.1:1160-3586 GCF_002837175.3 Physeter macrocephalus
TCCCTGTGTGCTACAGTCGCTGTGAGCTCTCGTGTCTGCTTAGTTGAAGCTGCCCGTGAGTAGAAGCTGGGTCAATGGGGGAGAAGGCTGGCGTCAGACCTCAGGGCGCATATTGTGTGTCAATACAACATCAAGAATGCGCCCTCTCCAGGTACTAATCCGGGTCACGGCGACACAACCAGTAGTTCATTGTCATGCTCAAATACCTACTCCAGTGGGTATGCCTAACGCACGTGATGAGGAGTGCGCCGAACCAGAGAGAGGGATGGCGGTGCACCTGCCCCCTTGGAACTCGTTGCACAGCAATGGAACCTCGTCCTCTCCGCAGCCTGCGTCACCTCGGTCTACACACTGAGCTCTATTTTAATCTCTATGTGGCTGTTCCCCCTGACGGAACCGAGTGAACCACCGCCAACGTCGGCTCGTCCATCGGTTTCGTATTCGGTAGTAATCTGTTTACGTCTAGAAATATGTTGTTGCCGTCCTCGTTTGTATTAACACATACCACCGGTCGGAGCGCAGATCTGCGCTCCCGTTCCCTACTCACCCCCACAACGTATCTACGAACCCGTAGCCCGACGCGAAATAGAGATTCTGCTTCGTCTGGCATGGAGTTCGCCACATGCGTACCAGACATGCTGCTTGTCCCAACGTCTACCATTTCACACCGGCGTCAGAACGCCCAGGCCCTGAAGAGCTACTCTACGCGTCGCGGACCTGTGGCGCCTCCTTTCGCGCCACTCCGATGCACGGCGAAGAGGCGGAGGCGCACGCTGAAAGTGCAAAGGTCGACCATGTGCTCCTCGCAGAGGTCAGCACATTGTCGTGCAGTAAGGCCCACGGCGCGTAGAGGAATGCGCCTCTTCTCGTGATCCTCAATAGTAGAATGCCCCTTTTGCTCTCAACCCCGGCCTGCCCAAAATAGTGAACTCCTGTAGGGACAATTCGCCGGTGTCTTGCTAGACTTCATCCTTGTACTGAACGCAAGATAAAACTACATTGCTGCGTGCAACGGAAGCACCACACATTCGTTTTCTTTGCGACTGGATTTGCATGTTCATTTCTTGAATATTCCAAACGTCAGCCCACATTTTCGCAAATCTCCCCCAACGTTCAAACCCGTGGTAGCCGCTAAAGATAGCAAAAATTCCTCGATTCCGGAACTGTGAGGGTGAACTGCGTAGTTTACGCGGCTCTCCTCATTCAGCTCTGCATACTACTGTCCACGATCGACGACGTCTGTCAGTGGAGTGCGGCTCCGCCCACATCTCTATCTGCACCCGTCGAAGGCTTTCCAACATTTCGAATAGTATATTGCTCCCAGCATGATCGTCTTATATCGCCGTCTCCCGCCGACCAAGACATATCCTCCTGCACCCTTTTCCGCCCAGTGCGACAATCTTACCTTGCCACAACGTCTTTCCTCGCACCTGGTTGTGAACAAGAACGTCATAACAACACACCCCTTCAGCTCAACTGCGTCCAAATTCCTCCGGCACATCCCATCAAAATAGGAAACACATGTCGCACGTGCGCGTGTCCGTCGTCAACGTATTGCTACCGCCGCAGAATCAAAGCTGTACTGTATACTAGTTCGCTATAATGCAAAACGCTAAAACCACCCCTAACTCCCTCCTCCTTACCGCCACCAGTGGGCCGCACCCCCAAACTAGACCTCAACTCTTCACCTCCTCACCTATACTTCTTGTCGCTCCTTCAAGATCCGAATATGGTACAAAACCCCAGTAGTCAACATCCATGTAGCGAGGTCTGGTTGAGACTTAACCACTCGAGAAGTGTCTTTCTCTTTTACCAACCAGGCTGCAGTGTTGTGCTCTCGCGCAGTCTGCACACGACGGTCGTCACAACGTGCCGGGAGCAGAACCGGCATGAAGAATATGAACCCCTGTGGCACGTGTAATGCTGTCGTCATTGCAGACAACCGATGTGCCGCAATTTGAAGCACGTCGACATTACTCAGTGGTAGGCATACCAATCCGGACACACCTGTTAATAGCGTTCCATTCAGAGCGTGTCACTGTCGTCATTGACCCGTGCTGAAAACACGGAAAAAATCATATTTGTCATACAATATCAGTCGAGCAGCAGCTGCAGAGTGGTGCATTCACACGACTCATCCGTTTTCCTGTGGGGTCGTGACAGCCGCGGCTGTGTTATCCTCGCTTGGATCTCTCGTATTCACCCTGTCACTCCCGTCCGCCAGTCATGGGTGGATGTCAAAAAAAGAGCACGAGAAGATCTATAACACTGACAATCGTGACACGACAACGCCGGGACTACCCATCTGTGCAGTTCCATGCGTAGACATTTGCTCCAGTCGGTAAGCCCTGTAGTCTGCGCGTATCTCAACCGACTCTTTCGGAAGGGCCGACGTGTATGTTTTCTCGCATGGGCTTCTTCCACAA
>NW_021148389.1:5467-8924 GCF_002837175.3 Physeter macrocephalus
GGTGTGGCACATGTTGAAACGCTCGGTCATTCGCAGAGAATCAATGTGCAACCATGTGACATACGACGTCCTCACTCAGTGGTTGGCAGGTCATCTCCGGGCACATCGGTTAAAGACGTTTTATTCACAGCATCTCACTGTCGTCAGTGAGGCGTGCTGAAAACGCGGAGAAATCAGATTTGTCATACCGTGTGAATCGAGTGAATGCTGCAGAGTGGAGCGCTCGCACGATTCCTCCGTGTTACTGCCGGGTCGTGGCATTTTTGTCTGTGTTATTCTCGCTGCGGCCTCTCGTACTGAATCTGTTGCACCTGTCCGCGAGTCATGCTTGAATTCCAAAAAGAAATACAGGAGAGAATCTGGAGCATTCAGATAGGTGAGACCCGCGAGGCGGGGACTATGCATTTGTACAGTCCCATGCATAGCCACCTGCTCCAGCCGGTAAGCCCTGCAGAGGCTGCCATGTCTCAGCCGACTCTCCGGGAAGAGTCGAAGTGTGTATCCTCTCTCATGAGTTTCCCTCTACAACGACCATGCATCCTCCTCTCCGCAGGTCGCCTCATCTCACGCCAGTCCTGGAGCGAGTCAGACATGCCAGTCCTTGACCATGCCCTGCGACCCTGTTCTCTAAGGATCAGTTCTTCTCAACGGCGTGCCACCGCTGCCCATGCTGGCACAAAACCACTCTGCGTGGAAAACATTCTTCCCCTACAGCCAGTAAGCGACGCACACAGTGGGACTTCTGATGGTGATTCGAATGTAGAAAACAGGCTGTGCGTAGTCTGGCATAGAGGGCCCTGTGTAGCCACCAAGCAGATCCTCCGACCCAACGTCAGACACCTATCAACCCATTCTCAAACATTCCCGTCCTTAACCCCCCACACCAAATCAGACCCTCTCTCTGTAATCTCTCCTCTGCCAGTGCCCTGCTGCTCTACAAGTCTCCGACCTGCGCGTCCTCCTGCGCCACTGCGATGCACGAGCCAGCCACAGACCCGCACGCCTCAAGGGCAAGGGCTGAGCCATCGCTGCTAGGACAGACCACCGGACTACCATGCGCCCTGTTGCCCCTCCCCTCTGCTTCCTTGGTGCTGTTAAGGAAATGCACCTCTACACGTGATCCTTCGTTGTAGGATAGCTTATATTCTCTGTCCATATGTCTGCTCTGGTCGATCTTTTCTCGTCAAATAATGTCGTCGCTGCCTGCGTGATTTCCAGCTTTCCTCCCCCACTACGATGCAATATCATTGTATTCAGTCGGCGTTGTGCATTTTCGTCTCCTCCGAAGTCCATATTCGCCGTGCAATCTTCAGATGCTCTGTTTACCAGATTACATTATTGCTGTTCATCACGCCTCATGCGAATCAGCGACACCGATCGCCCATGTAGAAGACACCAAGTCATTGTAGATGTAGCGACGAATTGCGCAGTCCAATCCGCGGCTCTCGATTGAGTTCACACACTACTGTTAACTACATTGCAAGGCAGCGCTCTCTATATCTCACTCCCCACATACGGGGGGCCCACAGATGTTTCCAACCCGAGTGTGCTCTCCGCACGATCCCGCTGGACCCGGAACCTCAGGAGGTACGTTGGTCGTGGATAACGTATGTGCGTCTAGGATCCACCGCAGGATTTCACCGACACTCCACTACCTCAACAATGCACCTGGATACACTCTGTTTTCCAGGGTCCCATGCCCCGCGCGACGGCCCTACCTCACCAAACCCTTTCAGTCGCACCTGGATATGTGTCACAGGAGTCGCAACATTGCGATCCTTCACACTACGTATCATCCAATTCCTCGGGGGTATCCCCTCGGGGCATGAGACAGACGTCGGACCTGAACGTAGCTGTCCTCCATGCATTGCTACCACCGCATCAGTAAGCGCCTACTGAGTCCTCGTTCGCCCTCACATACAACCAGCTAATACGCTCACTGACTGCCTCCTCCTTACCGCCACCGGCGGACCACATCAGCCCACTGGGCCTCAACGCTTCACCCCCTCTTCTGCTCTTGCTGTCGCTCCTTCAGAGTTCCACTATGGTAGAACACTGATGTAATGGGCATTCATGTAGCGCAGTCTCGTTGACACTACAGGACTCGAGAAGTGTCTACCTCACCTCCCATCCAGCCTGGAGTACTGGACCTTCACGCAGTTCGCACTCGACAGTCGTCCCAGCTTGCCGGGACCGGGACCGGCATGAAACACATGAGCTCCTGTTGCACGTGTTGAAATGATTCTATCCTTTGCGACGAGTGGACGTGCCACACTGTCACACATGCCGTCCTCACTCAGTGGTAGGCAAACCATCCGCGGGTACATGCGTTAGTGCCGTTCCATTCAGACCATGTTACTGTCGGCAGTGGGCTGTGCTGGGAAGACGTAAAAACTCATATCTGTCATACCGTGTCAATCGAGTAGCATTTGCAGACTGATGCACACACACGGCTCGTCGGTCTTTCAAGGCGGGTCGTAACAGTTTTGTCTGTCGTAGTCGCTGCGATCTGTCGTACTCATCCTGTCACACCTGTGCGCGAGTCATGCTTCTTTTTAGTAGAAAGGGAATCGGGAGGAATTCACAACACCGACGGACGTAGGTCCTCAACCCGGGCACTATGCAGCTGTGCCGTTTCACGTGCAGACACGTGCTCCAGTCGGTAAGCCCTGGATCGTCGGCCCGTGTCTGAGCCGACGCTCCGGTAGCAGTGGAACTGTGTAACCTCTCGCATGGACTGCCTGACACAACGACCGTGCACCCTCCTCTCCGCAGCTCGCCTCAACCCACCCCGGACCTGAGCCGAGTCAAACCTTCCACTTCGTGAGGCTGACCTACGACACTACACGGTAGAAATCAGTTCTCTCTCAACGACGTGCCACCGCTGCCCACGCTGGCACAAACCCAGTCTGCGTGGAGAATGACGTTCCGCTTCAGCCGGTAGGCGACGCACACAATGTGCCTATTGATGGTGATTCGATGGTGTAAAACAGGCTGTGCGTAGTCTGGCATAGAGGGCCCTGTGTAGCCACTAAGCAGAACCTCCGTCCCAACGTCAGGCACCTATCGACCCCTTCTCAGACATTCCCGTGCTCTTACAGACGACGCGCTAATATGCTCACTGACTGTTTCCCCCTCATCGCCACCAGCGGACCATGCCAACACACCACGCTTCACTGCTTCACTTCTTCACCTATACTTCTTGTCGCTCCTTCACATCCGGGCTTCGATGCAACGACCCATAATGAACAATCGTCTAGCACAATATGCTTGAGACCGCAGCACTCGAGAAGTGTCTTGCGCATCTGCCAACGGGCTTGCGGTGTTGGACTCTGATGCACTCCGCCTGTCTTGCGCATCTGCCAGCCGGCTTGCGCTGTTGGACTCTGTTGCAGTCCTCCCTCGACAGTCATGACAATTTGCAACGGCGCGAAACTTCACGAAAACCATGACACCC
>NW_021148391.1:0-7502 GCF_002837175.3 Physeter macrocephalus
ATGAATTACACATTATCCGAGTACCGGAGGTAATTTACTAGGAAGAGCTGGTGAAGATGAACTCAAACGTAGCCGACCCCGGTGGGTTCACACACAGGATTGCTCAGTCTCTGCAGACGAGACGCCTGTCGTCGGCAATACGTTTTTCTGTGGAGCTATCATGTATCGCCACAACAGCTAATGGTGTCTGCACGCCTGAATGCAGCGATGGTCCTTCAACTATATAGGACTTCGGATGTGCCAGTGCATGCTTGTATAGCGTGCAGCTTTCGCCCAAGCGGCTACTCTACTGCAACTTAGTGGAAGTACAGAACTGTTCGACGTGGTCGAACGTGTCTACGCTGTAGAAACTTGAGTTTCTCGTGGAATAACGTTTTCTGCCGATAATGGGGTGCCCCGGTAACCGGAACAATTTTAGGTGCAGTGTGGAGAGCCACGCTACAATAGGTTAGCCAGACAGTTGTGCTCGAAGTGCGCTAACTTTGACCCCTATCCTGTCGACATTCGATGCTCCATCGAAACTAGCCACGAATTTGTGCATTCCGGCGACAAGTATAGTTGTTTTCGATCTTGGACGTCTGGAGCCCATCTGCATCGCATTAGCGTGTCGTGTAGAGAGCTTCGAGGCAAGCCATCCAAAGAGAGAGACGCGGAAACCTTACTGTGCTCGTGCTCCGTCATACCGCAGCGCTGACGCCGTCAGACAATTAAAAATGCGATAGACACGCCGGCAGTCTAATTTCATGAGCAACCGAGTAAGCGGCCGCGTCGTACCGTGGTTAGTCATGTAATCTTATTTATTTGAGTCATGTTGGTCGTGACGATTTCGTGTGCGTTTTGTAACTGATGTGTTGACAATCCGTAAAATCAGATGCGGGAGCATGCATCCTGGAATGTGAAGTTACCTTTGAAGAGCTAGCCGCCTGAATACAGTGGTAAAAAGCTTAATAGTGTTGAAGTATGTTCAACGTTTACTTGGATTAGAGGCGTAATATGTTTCCAATGTAGTGGGTTGACAGAACACGCCAAGATCGGGAACAGGCTGGCTTTTTCGGAAAGCGACTAGCACCAAAGCCTCGGTAACTCTATTTTAGCCCTTGATAAATCGTGAAACAACTAGCCTGACTCAAATTTGGTATGCTCACGGCTCAACATGCGGGTGTCAACCCTCCCGTACCACTGTTTTTCGAAATGCCCCGGATGGCACGCTGACATGCAGGTGCATTTCTTGTGGGAAAAAAATGGGGTCGTTTTCTGCTTGTGACTCCAATACCAGACGCTCCAAAGACGTATTACAATGCAGTGATTCGAAACAAGGCGGCAGGCGTACGCTTTGACGCTCTTGCCTACGGCAGGGTTCTTCGACTGACTCACTTTTCCGCTTAGGTGATTGTGCAATCCACAAATATCTCATAATTCGTAAACCTGCATGGCAGGTGTTCATCTCCGTACTTCCTTGCAGTTAATTGTAGAATTTCCACCGAATATTCTATTTAATGCACGTTTATATCACGTACAGACTTAGGCACATAGATTCACCTACGTGCGTGAAAGCGTTAATATACGTGTATGCCTGTGCGACATACATATACATTCGCAGCCTATACACAAGTAGCATTACACTTGCTCAGATGCTCCGCCATGCCATCGTACAGCTTAACTTGCTGCTCTGGATATATCCTGACACATTCAGACGTCTTGCGGAACGACCACGTGCTTGTGTGGGGGTACCGAAGGCATACACACGCACACTTTACCACGTGCGTACTTGGCACGTGTTTAAGTGATTGACCTGGGTGACGTGGCTTACATCGAGTGCCCGCGCGTGCATGGCTACGCATCCCCAGGTGCTACCGAGCGGTCGTAAACGCGGACAGATACTTGCGTTGGAAACGCAGTCCTCACACGCTGGCTACACAAATTCTGTCAAAGCGGTGCGGCGGTTTCTCTCTGACGTCCCTTCTTCCCAGCTCCGAACACGTTTGCGGCGCTCGTGTGTGCATGTTATGTCCTCAGAGTCACGATATCCTGTGGGACTACTGTGCTTGTGTTCTCGAAGTAAAGTGTTCAGAGTTTTACGGCGTTGATAGTGCATGGGCGAATGGCCGTCGTTTAGTTGCTTGCCAGCCCTCCTTCGTCACTCCTGGAATTGAGGCAGACACGATGTGTCGACGTCAGTCCCTCCGAATAGCTGCTACCTGCTGTCCGTTCACCTAAGCCGTCCCACGTTTTCAAATCAGAGTAGTCGTGTTTCTCACTGTTGACATCGTCATCATCCAACGTCTTTCTCTCTTTACACGTCTAACTGCGGGAGTGAAGATCCTCTGCTTTTCTAGCACAAGATGGCATTCTGCGGCCAGCGCAAATCAGTCTAATCCATAAGATTAGTTATCTTCAATTCTCTAGCCGCGATATTCAACAAACTAAGAGCCACAGCGTTTATGTTCTCTTACACGGACTGCAGATGACCCTCTTCCGAGTCGAGTAACGATTCCCAATCTGCATCGTCCTCTACGTTACTAGCTGGTCTTCCCGCTCTACATGACTACGCTTCCCCAACAGGAGGCGTCTCAGCGTTGGTTTGCATTTTGCCTGGTAACAATGGGGAAGAACAAGTGTGGAGCTTTCTCTATATCTGCATCTACGCCAGAGCAAAACGATACGGCATTGTGTAAGGATACGGGAAGGCCTTGCCTTTGCAAAACACTTCCTACTGTGTAGCAGGACGACCCGGGAAAAGCAGTGAGTCCAGGGTCACGTGTGTGCACGCGGACGTAGGCGGGGACATGTGTAGGGAAGAGCGTACGTCCTTCTCAACCGTCCACCGTTGTTCTAGTACAAAAGAAGCTAATTCTAAAGAGACACGGTCACAACATGGGCATGCGTGTGTACGAGTGGACGTTCAGATCGCGAATAGAAGCTTAGAAGAGCAGTCCTCTTGTCCTCCGCGTTCGTTCATTCTCCTGCCTTCCCCCACGGCCACGCGCTCACGAATTGTATGGGTGGAGGCCTCCGTATCTAGTACGTCGGGTATGTAAACAGGTACACGACAGCTGCATATTTCAGTATCACACCTTAAAAAACTCGCAGCGAATGTGCGGCTCGTCTCCCGCCGCACTCTATGCAGTATTTCTGAAGAAGTTAAGCAACAGATGTCCAAGTGTACGGCTCAGTTCTTGAGTGAACTGTGGCCTCAACTGGTGTGCTGAAGAGTGCACAATATGGAATGAAAGACTGCATATCGTGCTCTGATCCTGGAGGGAGCAAATGTACTCCGAGGGGAGTGCGCGAATTGACTCGTACTAGTGACGCCTTCTGACGCGTGAAGATCCAGAGGAGCCCGCGAATCTACACGTTCGTGTGCCTAGGTTGCACGTGGGAAGGCATCTACAGGACGAATGCAGGAGTCGCCAAAACCGCAAATGCCACTTTGCACCCCAGGTCGTGGCAATTAGGCTGTTTCCTGTTTCGACTGACCGCGGCTGTACGTGTGTCCACTAAAGTATTTTTCGCACACAATTTCATACTTCTGTATGCCTCCACATGCGTTTGTACCCCGAAGAGGATCAAGTTGCTTTGAGTCTCAGTTGGCACACGTTGTTGACGGCTTTGAGACGACAATATTTACATACGTCTGCATGTTCAAACCTGTGTGCGTATGCACGGGTGTGTGCGTACGTGCTACCCATGGAGGCAGGTGCATATAGGCATATGGAGAAGTGTTTACGCTTTCGTATACATACATGTAGGTGAGAGTCATAATATATTATATGCCGTCCTTCCAATATAGGTACACAGAAATACTAGACGTATGTACGCGCCGACTGTACGTATGGAGTCGGTACCAAGCACGCCGACACGTCTGCCTACGTATGCACACATATATAGCTATTCAACAATATGCAGGCGGTGCAAACTGGGAACGTGTATGACGAAGGGGGCCCTTTACATATGAAAAGAGGTTCTCAGCGGCGCTTCACATTCGAAAAGAATCTTCCGCTTTTACCAGGATGCATCTCAGTAACAGCACACATGAGTTTTGGAAACATGCTGCGCCAGTTAATCTACTACTCGCCTGTAGGCCACAGAGGTCACATGATGTCCCACTACACGCTGTTCAATTTTCCATCTATTTGCTTTCTGTTGTGCATACCTTGTACGCTTTCCCTGATTTCGTATCCCCACAGACAGGCAACTTACACGCCTCCTACTCATGTGCATGAAGAACAAAACACGTGTGAATGCGTGTTTTGCGTCAACCAGCTTACACCCATTTACATGTGTATCCGTACTTGCCACGTAGCCCTGACGGCCAACCCGAGCAGAACATACACGTCTGCATGCACTGAAGGTCTTACGGACCTGAAACGGCACACACTGACACGCAGGCACCAACACGTCGTAAGCGCAGTCATTTTTACGCAGCTAGCCCTCGTAGGGGACTCGCTCCCGAGCTGGCAGAAGTTCTTTACAGGAACCCGGGAATAGGAGACCCAAAACCACTAGGCTTCCGCATGTCTATTCTATCACATCAAAGAATTCCCCTGTCCTCGACTACGTGTACCCTTCATGAAGGTGATCTGCAGGTTCCGAGTGCAGGCTCCAGCATACGCTCATAGACTTTTCCTAACATCCATGTAAGAACATATGGCGGGTCCATATCTGCCAGCCTCCAGGTGAGCACAGCCACTGTTGTCCACTTCTACACGTGTAAGACCTGCATATGTAAATTTAAGTTGTCGGCGGAAACGGGCAACCAGTAGAACGTTGGAACCATTCAATCTTAACCAGGGAATCGACTTAGAAATATTGAAGCTGTGCGGTAATGGGTTACTCTTTTGAGGTGTGTCTGCTTTGCACCGGCGAAGAAGGCCGCACACTGATGGGCGAAGACGAAATATAGCGCAGGAGTCCCCTGGACAATTCGTTGCTCGTGGTCTGTGCAACTAAAGTGAGCAGGCAAACAATAAGTCTCTGTCTCCAGTCAATGTAATGGGCACAGTTTACACTACAGCGATGCAAGATATATAGATGTGTCCGTGTTTTGGGAGGTACCCAAAGAAGTGAGCACGCAAACACTAATCCTCTCTCTTCAACCAGTGTAATCGATTCAGTTTACACGAGGGCTTCTGCCACAGCCGTCAGCTTGTGTATACCGCACGGGAATGCGCCGTCGTACACGAGTGCGTATTCCACGTCTACACCTATAAGCGTACACATGAATGTTACTAGTACCGTGGGTAGTCGACGCGGACGGATACAAGCACTCATGTAGGTAGTTGCGCGGAAAGTCGTAGAATTAGAAAACCACCCGTTTATTCGAATCTTCGCGAGAGAATAAGTCCTTTTTGTCTTGTGCAGACTCCAATCACGCTGACGTACAAACCATAATACTGTTTCAGAGCTAAATTTAACTGCATGAGCACCGAAACGTCATGGAAAAAACTTCCGCGTTCTGCTGCTGGAAGTGCAGCCTGATGCGACACACAAGATAGTGTCGGCCTGCCCCCTCTTTGACGTGAGCTGGCAAAGGCAGATGCGCATAGACTTCCCCGTCTGCTAACACGTTTGTGTCACTCGCGCCATGTGAAACGTATTCTACGAAAGAAGCGTTGACCGTTTCCGTACCTGTCCGTGAGTACACAGTGTCATTAGACATGAACATGTTTTCCCGTCCGAAGCCCTTGCGCAGATGCACAGTCATTCTGTGAGGGAGACAGAGATAACCACGCGACGACCTGCACCTTCGTGCCACGTATGCCGTGACCACATAGTAAAGAGGCTTTTAAAAAAATTGCCTTCCTCGTTATGCCATTAAGTGCACTGGGCGTTTCCACGTAAACGGGATCCCCTTTAGACGTGATTCCGTTACGTATGTATCTCCTTGACTATCGCAACCTTTCTCTTCTGAACGTTCCGGAGCATTTTTGGTTCACCCTTTCTTCCTGCTGATTTCTTCTGTCACACGCTTGCATTTCTTGTCTTCCCATCTGTCCCTGCCCTCATTCCCTGTCTTATCCATGGCTCTTAAGGGACTTCACATACGTGTCTCTTTGCATGAAGCCTACGTAGCCTCACTTGCTCGTTTCCCACTTCTGCCCCTCCACACACCCTTTCCGCACAGTAATTTTATCTCCGTTCACGCTCAGCCAAAAAACGCACGCAACATTGTACACCTGCAGAAAACAATACTGTACCACCGCAATGTACGTCGAGTGCGGCCAGCTGGAGTGCGTCGTGCGTGTGCAGTTACCTGTGACAGTGAGAAGGGAGACCAGATACTGGTAATTTTGAATCTGGTACTCCGTGCACTGCTGTAGAGGGGCAAAACAGCTTGGATCCAAATGAACACGACTTCTTCGTCGAATGAAGGAGAGTTGTCCACCTTAGGAGAGATGAAAACTTTAACGTTGGGCACCCGCGGCTGCGCAGTATAGACAATGCACTGGAAAGATAAACTTCACAGGTCGTGCGTCTTTCAGGCTAAGAACAAGGCCTGCGTGCGCACCTGCAGGTGCCTGAAGTTTTAATTTTTCATTCCTGCGGAGGCAAACGACTCTCTTTCCGTTCGATAGAAAAGTCGAGTTCATTCGGATCCAGGCTATCTCGCCTATCCGTGGCAGTGCGCGCTGCGTCAGCAGCGGACGTGCCAGCAGGTCCCCCCTGCACACCGGCACCGCGTCGCCAGTCTCTTTCTTCGATTCGAATCAGTCTGCCCGTAGCAGGATCCATGTAGGGAGACTCCGGAACCCTAAAGGCATCTCCACACATGTTTATAGTTTAGTTACGCGAAGGTGTCTCCGTCTTAGCTTCTTTCGCACTTCCGTGCGCCACTTGGGGTATAAAATTTCCACATTTGCATATAGAAGAGAGAAACGAACTGCACTATACGGGTGCACACACGTAGTACACGTAGTACTCGTGTACGTGCGCGCTGCGCAACCATGCTCCGGCTACACACCCATGTAAAACAGCAAATCAAGACTTTTGTGTAAAATCATGCCGTACAACATTGATCGCCCGAAGCCACGTAGGATGCTACTCTCCAACCTGCGCATCTGGGGTGTCAGGTTACGTAGACACACGTGTACCTGCTCCCAAGCGTGCATCCACTAACAAAAACATGCGTGAATGCGTTGTGTGGACTGCCTTCGCCCTACTGACTTCCACAGTGCAGTGGGAAAATATCAGCATCAACGAAGCACATTCAATACCTTGTTACACGATATACTAGCTGCTTAGATGGGGTGCACGAATGCAAGCACTTCTCTTAGCAGAAGTCGACGACATAAACGTGAAGAAAACCTTTCCTCACTTCACCAAATATAACCAGTTAGCCAAACTCACGCTTGCTTACCTCAGAAGTGCCAGCGCAGCAGCAGTATATCCATGTGCGCCAACGATATACACATGCAAACAGAAGATTCTACTGCCACGAATTGCTCCATATCGAGTATCACGCACAAATGGATGAAAGAGGTTGTTCCAAAGCCGCACCTTCT
>NW_021148391.1:8003-8923 GCF_002837175.3 Physeter macrocephalus
GAAATCCTTGCGCAGGTACATGCGAACACGATTATCAGAGACCGCCTTCAGTAGGGGGGCTTCCGAGTCGTGTCCAGACAAAACTGAAATTCAAGCTGACAGTGATTCGAGGTGAATGCATGGCTTGACTCCTGCATCTCCACAGGCACAAGTGAACGCTGAATGTCTCTATTTAGGTAATAGTGGACCTGCCCGCGTATCCCCGTATACTGCGCTAGACACTGAGAAAAGATGTTTGACATTTCTCTGTATACGTGCAGATTTTTCGAAACATGTTTGTGCAACGGAATCACAGGCATGCAGGGAGAGGACTGACGGCTACGTCCGTGACTTGGTATTCCACTACCTTCAGCAGTTGAGCGCAATATTATCAGTGCCCGAATACGCTGGAGTTCATGTCCGCATTACTAAGACATTAAATGAGCTCTAGCAGCAACAACGCGACTTCCTGTTGATTCCGGTAAAGGGTCACCTTAACAGCTTCAGAAGTGTGTATGTATGTCCGAGCAGGCACACACAGACACATCCAGATAAGTTCGGCACAAATATATATGCACATTTACGAGATGGACCTTATTCCCCGGTGAACCTGTACGTCAGTGCTTCCTTAAAACCTCTCCCCCATGACTACAAGGAGAGCTCTCTCCTCTTCTCGGGAACTGGCACACGTGGTACCTTCGACACCGAACACAGCGTGGGAAAGAAGTCCTCATAAAAGTAGATCGGACCAGCACGTGTACGGTTATCGTGGCTACAGTGCGTCCTGAAACCGATACTCCACTGAATCAACCAGCACATCTTGAACAGAGAATCGCACATGCACAGGGCTTTCGGCATCTACCATGTGATGGTTTGGACTGACAGGAAAACCCACGGATCTATCAGGTGTCAGCCTGGAGCAAACAGTGGCCTCCAGGCAA
>NW_021148393.1:0-2838 GCF_002837175.3 Physeter macrocephalus
CACTGTCCCTAACTAAAGCCCTGACACTTCGCCTAACAAAAGCAATGAAATTGTCCCTAGCTAAGGCCCTGCCACTACTCCCAACTCAGGAACTGACACTCTCTGTAACTAAAGCCCTGACACTACTCCTAGCTCAGGCACTGACAGTGTCCCTAAATAAGGCCCCGTGACGACTCCTAACTCAGGCTCTGACACAGCTCCCAACTCAGGCACTGACACTGTCTCTAAGTGAGGCCCTGACCCTACTCCGAACCCCGGCACTGACACCGTTCCTAACGGAGGCCCTGACAGTATTCCTAACTCAGGCACTGACACTGACCCTTACTAAGACTCTCACACAACTCTTAACTCAGGCCCTAACACTACGTCTAATTCAGGCACTGAAACTGTCCCTGACTAACGCCGTGACTCTTCCTAACTCAGGCCCTCCCACTGTCCCTAAGAAAGGCCCTGTGTCAACCTCTCGTTCAGGAACTGACCGTGTCCCTGGCCTGGGAGCCCCAGGTGACCTAAGCCAGGACCTGAGGATATCCTCCTGTGGTTCAGTGTCCATCTGTGCACCATGGGATACCAGGCCTCCCTCTGATACCAGCCTACAGATTTGACAGGTATTGTAGCTGCTTTTAGGCCTATCTGCCTAATGCCATCCCTAGGAAATCGATGCCAGAATGAGCGCCATGTGGAAGATGGGGAGACTCGGGAGGAGAGGCAAATGGTTTTGTACAGGGCCACAGCCCTGTTGACATGGAGGAGAGCCGTCAGTGCTGAAAGCAGCTGTGTCCACTGAGTCAGGGACATAGATCTTCCCATGGGGTGTTACTGTCACTCTTCCGGGTCAGGGACCGCGGGAGGTGACCTAACCGCCCTGGCAATAGAGCCCAACGGAAATGGAACTTGGAGAAAGAGGTTTCGACATCACAGTGGAGCCCACTCCCCAGCTACGGGGCTGTACACATATCTCTAGAGGCTGTGTCCACATGTGCAGGGTCAGTGGCCTCAGTAATCGTCACCACCAGGGTGAACCTCCAGGGCTGTTAACATTACATGAGGTTTCAGGTGAGTTTCCTTGGGCCGTTGTCCGCGAGGAACACAAAGACAAGCCTGGGAACCAGAGGGCCATCCACCAACCTGATGCCAACCTGGTAGAAATCTGTCCATTTCCTTGGTGTGTGGAGTGATATTGGGGGTGGGTGGTCCTGTCCTTGGGGTGGGTCTGCCTCCAAAAAGGGCAGCCTCATGATGGGTGAGTAGCCCGGTGGGGCACACACATCCACTGCCATGCCCAGAGCTGCCTGCTCCGCATGGAGCTGGTCCCGGCATCAATGTTGACCCGAGGTATATGCCAAAATCTCTAGGTGGCTCTCTTTGGTGTCGGGTGGCTCTGTGACCGACCTAGGTCTGTGCCTGACCTGCAAGCAGAGGTCGAGTGGGCAGAAGAAGCATGGACAACGCCCGGTTGGGCCCTGATACCTCCGTGCTTGGCGGACACGTCTGCTGGTCACCGTCATGTTCGAGGCCCACGTTGGTGTTCGGTGAGGAGCTCAGCGATGTGGACACACAATGCCCCTCCCCAAGGGTTAGGCTGAGTCACGCCACCCCGCACCAAACACCCACTACCCACAAGCGCCACAGCTGTCTCTGGAGAGAGTGGCCAGGAAGGGATCTCCTTCAGCAGGGCCAAGGGTCTATGGGGCCAAATCACGGGCTACAAAGAGAACTCAGCACAGGAGGGAGGGGCAGACGCACAGATGTACAGCTCACCGAGCTGAGGTCCGTGGGGCCATGGCCTAGTCCTCCCCTTTCTGGGTGACTCAGAGAGATAGAAAGGGAGGAAGGAGGCGACAGCCAATTATTGCATGCACCTACCCCTAACAATGGTGTGCTAGGTCCATTCATTCACCCAGCCAGAGGAAGGCTTCGCCATACTAACGTCATGGAAAGTCCCTGACACTACTCCTAACTCAGGCACTGAAACTGTCCCTAAATAAGGCCGTGATTACTCCTAACTCAGGCCCTGACACTGGCCTAAGTAAGGCCCTGACACCACTCCTACCTCAGGCATTGACACTATCCCTAATTAGCGCCTTGACACTAATCTTAACTCAGGCCATGACACTGGCCCTAACTCAGGCCCTGACACTTCTCTTAACTCAAGGACTGAAACACATCCTAACTAAGGCTCTGACATTAATCCCAACTCACGCACTGATACTGTCCCTAACTAAAGCCCTGACACTACTCCTAGCACAGGCACTGACAGTGTCCCTAAATAAGGCCCCGTGACGACTCCTAACTCAGGCTCTGACACAGCTCCCAACTCAGGCACTGACACTGTCTCTAAGTAAGGCCCTGACCCTGATCCTACTCCAAACCCAGGCACTGACACCGTTCCTAACTAAGGCCCTGACAGTATTCCTGACACTGTCTCTAAGTAAGACCCTGACCCTACTCCAAACCCAGGCACTGACACCGTTCCTAACTAAGGCCCTGACAGTATTCCTAACTCAGGCACTGACATTGACCCCAAGACCCTCACACTACTTCTAACTCAGGCACTGAAACTCTGCCTGACTAACGCCGTGACTACTCCTAACTCAAGCCCTCACACTGTCCCTAACTAAGGCACTGACACTACTCCTAACTCAGGCACTGACACTGACCCTAAGACCCTCACACTATTCCTAACTCAGGCCCTAACACTACTCCTAACTCACGCACTGAAACTGTCCCTAAATAAGGCCGTGACTACTCCTACCTTAGGCCCTGACACTGGCCTCAGTAAGGCCCTGACACTACTCCTACCTCAGGCATTGACACTATCCCTAATTAACGCCTTGA
>NW_021148393.1:3014-4313 GCF_002837175.3 Physeter macrocephalus
TCAAGGACTGAAACACATCCTAACTAAGGCTCTGACATTAATCCCAACTCACACACTGATAATGTCCCTAACTAAAGCAGTGACACTACGCCTAACAAAAGCAATGAAAGTGTCCCTAGCTAAGGCTCTGACACTACTCCCCACTCAGGAACTGACATTCTCTGTAACTAAAGCCCTGACACTACTCCTAGCTTAGGCGCTGACAGTATCTCTAAATAAGGCCCTGTGACGACTCCTAACTCAGGCTCTGACACAGCTCCCAACTCAGGCACTGACACTGTCTCAAGTGAGGCCCTGACCCTACTCCGAACCCAGGCACTGACACTGTCCCTAAGTCCCTGACATTATTCCTAACTCAGGCACTGACACTGACCAAAACTAAGACCCTCACACTACTCCTAACTCAGGCCCTAACACTATTCCTAACTCAGACACTGACACTGTCGCTAAGTAAGGCCATGAAAATACTCCTATCTCAGGCCCTGACACTGTCCCTAACTAAGGCCCTGACAGTACTCCTAGCTCAGGCACTGACAGTGTCCCTAAATAAGGACCTGAGACGACTCCTAACTCAGGTGGTTTGCAGGACCCCTTTCTGTAATGAGAACATGTGCAATTTTCCTGCATTCTGGTGTTTACTGAAAGCAAGTTTAGGGAACCAGGGTTCACACAGATGTACTTTCAGGTTTCCCTGCTACTTCCTGTGTCATTATATCACTACTGTGATTTCTCTACTGATATATACTCGTGTGTTTGTACCAACCTTTCGGAGGTGTAATAGATACAAAAAAAGCACATATTTGAGGTTTACATTTGATAAGCATTGACATGTGTTCATCTGCCACCTCCGGAATTACAATAGGGGACAGTCCTTCACCCCAAATGCTTCCCCCTCTTTCTCTGAAATTCCTCCTCCCTCCCTTCCCCCTCCAATCCATACCCATGCAAATCATAATCTTCCTGATGTTACTTCGCATTTGTTTTTATCTCTAGAATTTAATGAATGGAAAATGCAGTAGGCACCTTAATGGAGAGAAAGCGAGGAAAGTGGGGACAAGAGTTCCGATGGCACCTTCAACAGTTCCTGATGAGACAGGGGAGAGTCTGGGCCAGGATGTGACCCGGAACTCAGGAATAATGCGTGTGGCGTGAATGTCGACATGGAAATTGTCTGTTGGCCCCATGTTTTCTTCTCTGTGCAACCCAAGAGAATCCAGTGAAACGACGTTTTCTATTACAAAACCCACGAAGAGGGTGCTCTGCAGACACCTCAGCACAGGAGCACGTGCGCAGGCTCCC
>NW_021148393.1:8654-8921 GCF_002837175.3 Physeter macrocephalus
GGAAATCGATGCCAGAATGAGCACCATGTGGAAGATGGGGAGACTCGGGAGGAGAGGCAAATGGTTTTGTACAGGGCCACAGCCCTGTTGACATGGAGGAGAGCCGTCAGTGCTGAAAGCAGCTGTGTCCACTGAGTCAGGGACATAGATCTTCCCATGGGGTGTTACTGTCACTCTTCCGGGTCAGGGACCGCGGGAGGTGACCTAACTTCCCTAGCAATAGAGCCCAACGGAAATGGAACTTGGAGAAAGAGGTTTCGACATCAC
>NW_021148396.1:0-8915 GCF_002837175.3 Physeter macrocephalus
TTTGCATCCCTCGTTTGTGCTGCTGCTGCTGCTTCTTTGCATCCCTCGTTTGCGCTGCTGCTGCTGCTTCTTTGCATCCCTCGTTTGTGCTGCTGCTGCTGCTGCTTCTTTGCATGCCTCGTTTGTGCTGCTGCTGCTGCTGCTTCTTTGCATCCCTCGTTTGTGCTGCTGCTGCTGCTTCTTTGCATCCCTCGTTTGTGCTGCTGCTGCTGCTGCTTCTTTGCATACCTCGTTTGTGCTGCTGCTGCTGCTGCTTCTTTGCATCCCTCGTTTGTGCTGCTGCTGCTGCTTCTTTGCATCCCTCGTTTGTGCTGCTGCTGCTGCTGCTGCTTCTTTGCATACCTCGTTTGTGCTGCTGCTGCTGCTGCTTCTTTGCATCCCTCGTTTGTGCTGCTGCTGCTGCTGCTTCTTTGCATACCTCGTTTGTGCTGCTGCTGCTGCTGCTTCTTTGCATACCTCGTTTGTGCTGCTGCTGCTGCTGCTTCTTTGCATACCTCGTTTGTGCTGCTGCTGCTGCTGCTTCTTTGCATACCTCGTTTGTGCTGCTGCTGCTGCTGCTTCTTTGCATACCTCGTTTGTGCTGCTGCTGCTGCTGCTTCTTTGCATCCCTCGTTTGTGCTGCTGCTGCTGCTGCTTCTTTGCATACCTCGTTTGTGCTGCTGCTGCTGCTGCTTCTTTGCATACCTCGTTTGTGCTGCTGCTGCTGCTGCTTCTTTGCATACCTCGTTTGTGCTGCTGCTGCTGCTGCTTCTTTGCATACCTCGTTTGTGCTGCTGCTGCTGCTGCTTCTTTGCATACCTCGTTTGTGCTGCTGCTGCTGCTGCTTCTTTGCATCCCTCGTTTGTGCTGCTGCTGCTGCTGCTTCTTTGCATACCTCGTTTGTGCTGCTGCTGCTGCTGCTTCTTTGCATACCTCGTTTGTGCTGCTGCTGCTGCTGCTTCTTTGCATACCTCGTTTGTGCTGCTGCTGCTGCTGCTTCTTTGCATACCTCGTTTGTGCTGCTGCTGCTGCTGCTTCTTTGCATACCTCGTTTGTGCTGCTGCTGCTGCTGCTTCTTTGCATCCCTCGTTTGTGCTGCTGCTGCTGCTGCTTCTTTGCATACCTCGTTTGTGCTGCTGCTGCTGCTGCTTCTTTGCATACCTCGTTTGTGCTGCTGCTGCTGCTGCTTCTTTGCATACCTCGTTTGTGCTGCTGCTGCTGCTGCTTCTTTGCATACCTCGTTTGTGCTGCTGCTGCTGCTGCTTCTTTGCATACCTCGTTTGTGCTGCTGCTGCTGCTGCTTCTTTGCATCCCTCGTTTGTGCTGCTGCTGCTGCTGCTTCTTTGCATACCTCGTTTGTGCTGCTGCTGCTGCTGCTTCTTTGCATACCTCGTTTGTGCTGCTGCTGCTGCTGCTTCTTTGCATACCTCGTTTGTGCTGCTGCTGCTGCTGCTTCTTTGCATACCTCGTTTGTGCTGCTGCTGCTGCTGCTTCTTTGCATACCTCGTTTGTGCTGCTGCTGCTGCTGCTTCTTTGCATCCCTCGTTTGTGCTGCTGCTGCTGCTGCTTCTTTGCATACCTCGTTTGTGCTGCTGCTGCTGCTGCTTCTTTGCATACCTCGTTTGTGCTGCTGCTGCTGCTGCTTCTTTGCATACCTCGTTTGTGCTGCTGCTGCTGCTGCTTCTTTGCATACCTCGTTTGTGCTGCTGCTGCTGCTGCTTCTTTGCATACCTCGTTTGTGCTGCTGCTGCTGCTGCTTCTTTGCATCCCTCGTTTGTGCTGCTGCTGCTGCTGCTTCTTTGCATACCTCGTTTGTGCTGCTGCTGCTGCTGCTTCTTTGCATACCTCGTTTGTGCTGCTGCTGCTGCTGCTTCTTTGCATACCTCGTTTGTGCTGCTGCTGCTGCTGCTTCTTTGCATACCTCGTTTGTGCTGCTGCTGCTGCTGCTTCTTTGCATACCTCGTTTGTGCTGCTGCTGCTGCTGCTTCTTTGCATCCCTCGTTTGTGCTGCTGCTGCTGCTGCTTCTTTGCATACCTCGTTTGTGCTGCTGCTGCTGCTGCTTCTTTGCATACCTCGTTTGTGCTGCTGCTGCTGCTGCTTCTTTGCATACCTCGTTTGTGCTGCTGCTGCTGCTGCTTCTTTGCATACCTCGTTTGTGCTGCTGCTGCTGCTGCTTCTTTGCATACCTCGTTTGTGCTGCTGCTGCTGCTGCTTCTTTGCATCCCTCGTTTGTGCTGCTGCTGCTGCTGCTTCTTTGCATACCTCGTTTGTGCTGCTGCTGCTGCTGCTTCTTTGCATACCTCGTTTGTGCTGCTGCTGCTGCTGCTTCTTTGCATACCTCGTTTGTGCTGCTGCTGCTGCTGCTTCTTTGCATACCTCGTTTGTGCTGCTGCTGCTGCTGCTTCTTTGCATACCTCGTTTGTGCTGCTGCTGCTGCTGCTTCTTTGCATCCCTCGTTTGTGCTGCTGCTGCTGCTGCTTCTTTGCATACCTCGTTTGTGCTGCTGCTGCTGCTGCTTCTTTGCATACCTCGTTTGTGCTGCTGCTGCTGCTGCTTCTTTGCATACCTCGTTTGTGCTGCTGCTGCTGCTGCTTCTTTGCATACCTCGTTTGTGCTGCTGCTGCTGCTGCTTCTTTGCATACCTCGTTTGTGCTGCTGCTGCTGCTGCTTCTTTGCATCCCTCGTTTGTGCTGCTGCTGCTGCTGCTTCTTTGCATACCTCGTTTGTGCTGCTGCTGCTGCTGCTTCTTTGCATACCTCGTTTGTGCTGCTGCTGCTGCTGCTTCTTTGCATACCTCGTTTGTGCTGCTGCTGCTGCTGCTTCTTTGCATACCTCGTTTGTGCTGCTGCTGCTGCTGCTTCTTTGCATACCTCGTTTGTGCTGCTGCTGCTGCTGCTTCTTTGCATCCCTCGTTTGTGCTGCTGCTGCTGCTGCTTCTTTGCATACCTCGTTTGTGCTGCTGCTGCTGCTGCTTCTTTGCATACCTCGTTTGTGCTGCTGCTGCTGCTGCTTCTTTGCATACCTCGTTTGTGCTGCTGCTGCTGCTGCTTCTTTGCATACCTCGTTTGTGCTGCTGCTGCTGCTGCTTCTTTGCATACCTCGTTTGTGCTGCTGCTGCTGCTGCTTCTTTGCATCCCTCGTTTGTGCTGCTGCTGCTGCTGCTTCTTTGCATACCTCGTTTGTGCTGCTGCTGCTGCTGCTTCTTTGCATACCTCGTTTGTGCTGCTGCTGCTGCTGCTTCTTTGCATACCTCGTTTGTGCTGCTGCTGCTGCTGCTTCTTTGCATACCTCGTTTGTGCTGCTGCTGCTGCTGCTTCTTTGCATACCTCGTTTGTGCTGCTGCTGCTGCTGCTTCTTTGCATCCCTCGTTTGTGCTGCTGCTGCTGCTGCTTCTTTGCATACCTCGTTTGTGCTGCTGCTGCTGCTGCTTCTTTGCATACCTCGTTTGTGCTGCTGCTGCTGCTGCTTCTTTGCATACCTCGTTTGTGCTGCTGCTGCTGCTGCTTCTTTGCATACCTCGTTTGTGCTGCTGCTGCTGCTGCTTCTTTGCATACCTCGTTTGTGCTGCTGCTGCTGCTGCTTCTTTGCATCCCTCGTTTGTGCTGCTGCTGCTGCTGCTTCTTTGCATACCTCGTTTGTGCTGCTGCTGCTGCTGCTTCTTTGCATACCTCGTTTGTGCTGCTGCTGCTGCTGCTTCTTTGCATACCTCGTTTGTGCTGCTGCTGCTGCTGCTTCTTTGCATACCTCGTTTGTGCTGCTGCTGCTGCTGCTTCTTTGCATACCTCGTTTGTGCTGCTGCTGCTGCTGCTTCTTTGCATCCCTCGTTTGTGCTGCTGCTGCTGCTGCTTCTTTGCATACCTCGTTTGTGCTGCTGCTGCTGCTGCTTCTTTGCATACCTCGTTTGTGCTGCTGCTGCTGCTGCTTCTTTGCATACCTCGTTTGTGCTGCTGCTGCTGCTGCTTCTTTGCATACCTCGTTTGTGCTGCTGCTGCTGCTGCTTCTTTGCATACCTCGTTTGTGCTGCTGCTGCTGCTGCTTCTTTGCATCCCTCGTTTGTGCTGCTGCTGCTGCTGCTTCTTTGCATACCTCGTTTGTGCTGCTGCTGCTGCTGCTTCTTTGCATACCTCGTTTGTGCTGCTGCTGCTGCTGCTTCTTTGCATACCTCGTTTGTGCTGCTGCTGCTGCTGCTTCTTTGCATACCTCGTTTGTGCTGCTGCTGCTGCTGCTTCTTTGCATACCTCGTTTGTGCTGCTGCTGCTGCTGCTTCTTTGCATCCCTCGTTTGTGCTGCTGCTGCTGCTGCTTCTTTGCATACCTCGTTTGTGCTGCTGCTGCTGCTGCTTCTTTGCATACCTCGTTTGTGCTGCTGCTGCTGCTGCTTCTTTGCATACCTCGTTTGTGCTGCTGCTGCTGCTGCTTCTTTGCATACCTCGTTTGTGCTGCTGCTGCTGCTGCTTCTTTGCATACCTCGTTTGTGCTGCTGCTGCTGCTGCTTCTTTGCATCCCTCGTTTGTGCTGCTGCTGCTGCTGCTTCTTTGCATACCTCGTTTGTGCTGCTGCTGCTGCTGCTTCTTTGCATACCTCGTTTGTGCTGCTGCTGCTGCTGCTTCTTTGCATACCTCGTTTGTGCTGCTGCTGCTGCTGCTTCTTTGCATACCTCGTTTGTGCTGCTGCTGCTGCTGCTTCTTTGCATACCTCGTTTGTGCTGCTGCTGCTGCTGCTTCTTTGCATCCCTCGTTTGTGCTGCTGCTGCTGCTGCTTCTTTGCATACCTCGTTTGTGCTGCTGCTGCTGCTGCTTCTTTGCATACCTCGTTTGTGCTGCTGCTGCTGCTGCTTCTTTGCATACCTCGTTTGTGCTGCTGCTGCTGCTGCTTCTTTGCATACCTCGTTTGTGCTGCTGCTGCTGCTGCTTCTTTGCATACCTCGTTTGTGCTGCTGCTGCTGCTGCTTCTTTGCATCCCTCGTTTGTGCTGCTGCTGCTGCTGCTTCTTTGCATACCTCGTTTGTGCTGCTGCTGCTGCTGCTTCTTTGCATACCTCGTTTGTGCTGCTGCTGCTGCTGCTTCTTTGCATACCTCGTTTGTGCTGCTGCTGCTGCTGCTTCTTTGCATACCTCGTTTGTGCTGCTGCTGCTGCTGCTTCTTTGCATACCTCGTTTGTGCTGCTGCTGCTGCTGCTTCTTTGCATCCCTCGTTTGTGCTGCTGCTGCTGCTGCTTCTTTGCATACCTCGTTTGTGCTGCTGCTGCTGCTGCTTCTTTGCATACCTCGTTTGTGCTGCTGCTGCTGCTGCTTCTTTGCATACCTCGTTTGTGCTGCTGCTGCTGCTGCTTCTTTGCATACCTCGTTTGTGCTGCTGCTGCTGCTGCTTCTTTGCATACCTCGTTTGTGCTGCTGCTGCTGCTGCTTCTTTGCATCCCTCGTTTGTGCTGCTGCTGCTGCTGCTTCTTTGCATACCTCGTTTGTGCTGCTGCTGCTGCTGCTTCTTTGCATACCTCGTTTGTGCTGCTGCTGCTGCTGCTTCTTTGCATACCTCGTTTGTGCTGCTGCTGCTGCTGCTTCTTTGCATACCTCGTTTGTGCTGCTGCTGCTGCTGCTTCTTTGCATACCTCGTTTGTGCTGCTGCTGCTGCTGCTTCTTTGCATCCCTCGTTTGTGCTGCTGCTGCTGCTGCTTCTTTGCATACCTCGTTTGTGCTGCTGCTGCTGCTGCTTCTTTGCATACCTCGTTTGTGCTGCTGCTGCTGCTGCTTCTTTGCATACCTCGTTTGTGCTGCTGCTGCTGCTGCTTCTTTGCATACCTCGTTTGTGCTGCTGCTGCTGCTGCTTCTTTGCATACCTCGTTTGTGCTGCTGCTGCTGCTGCTTCTTTGCATCCCTCGTTTGTGCTGCTGCTGCTGCTGCTTCTTTGCATACCTCGTTTGTGCTGCTGCTGCTGCTGCTTCTTTGCATACCTCGTTTGTGCTGCTGCTGCTGCTGCTTCTTTGCATACCTCGTTTGTGCTGCTGCTGCTGCTGCTTCTTTGCATACCTCGTTTGTGCTGCTGCTGCTGCTGCTTCTTTGCATACCTCGTTTGTGCTGCTGCTGCTGCTGCTTCTTTGCATCCCTCGTTTGTGCTGCTGCTGCTGCTGCTTCTTTGCATACCTCGTTTGTGCTGCTGCTGCTGCTGCTTCTTTGCATACCTCGTTTGTGCTGCTGCTGCTGCTGCTTCTTTGCATACCTCGTTTGTGCTGCTGCTGCTGCTGCTTCTTTGCATACCTCGTTTGTGCTGCTGCTGCTGCTGCTTCTTTGCATACCTCGTTTGTGCTGCTGCTGCTGCTGCTTCTTTGCATCCCTCGTTTGTGCTGCTGCTGCTGCTGCTTCTTTGCATACCTCGTTTGTGCTGCTGCTGCTGCTGCTTCTTTGCATACCTCGTTTGTGCTGCTGCTGCTGCTGCTTCTTTGCATACCTCGTTTGTGCTGCTGCTGCTGCTGCTTCTTTGCATACCTCGTTTGTGCTGCTGCTGCTGCTGCTTCTTTGCATACCTCGTTTGTGCTGCTGCTGCTGCTGCTTCTTTGCATCCCTCGTTTGTGCTGCTGCTGCTGCTGCTTCTTTGCATACCTCGTTTGTGCTGCTGCTGCTGCTGCTTCTTTGCATACCTCGTTTGTGCTGCTGCTGCTGCTGCTTCTTTGCATACCTCGTTTGTGCTGCTGCTGCTGCTGCTTCTTTGCATACCTCGTTTGTGCTGCTGCTGCTGCTGCTTCTTTGCATACCTCGTTTGTGCTGCTGCTGCTGCTGCTTCTTTGCATCCCTCGTTTGTGCTGCTGCTGCTGCTGCTTCTTTGCATACCTCGTTTGTGCTGCTGCTGCTGCTGCTTCTTTGCATACCTCGTTTGTGCTGCTGCTGCTGCTGCTTCTTTGCATACCTCGTTTGTGCTGCTGCTGCTGCTGCTTCTTTGCATACCTCGTTTGTGCTGCTGCTGCTGCTGCTTCTTTGCATACCTCGTTTGTGCTGCTGCTGCTGCTGCTTCTTTGCATCCCTCGTTTGTGCTGCTGCTGCTGCTGCTTCTTTGCATACCTCGTTTGTGCTGCTGCTGCTGCTGCTTCTTTGCATACCTCGTTTGTGCTGCTGCTGCTGCTGCTTCTTTGCATACCTCGTTTGTGCTGCTGCTGCTGCTGCTTCTTTGCATACCTCGTTTGTGCTGCTGCTGCTGCTGCTTCTTTGCATACCTCGTTTGTGCTGCTGCTGCTGCTGCTTCTTTGCATCCCTCGTTTGTGCTGCTGCTGCTGCTGCTTCTTTGCATACCTCGTTTGTGCTGCTGCTGCTGCTGCTTCTTTGCATACCTCGTTTGTGCTGCTGCTGCTGCTGCTTCTTTGCATACCTCGTTTGTGCTGCTGCTGCTGCTGCTTCTTTGCATACCTCGTTTGTGCTGCTGCTGCTGCTGCTTCTTTGCATACCTCGTTTGTGCTGCTGCTGCTGCTGCTTCTTTGCATCCCTCGTTTGTGCTGCTGCTGCTGCTGCTTCTTTGCATACCTCGTTTGTGCTGCTGCTGCTGCTGCTTCTTTGCATACCTCGTTTGTGCTGCTGCTGCTGCTGCTTCTTTGCATACCTCGTTTGTGCTGCTGCTGCTGCTGCTTCTTTGCATACCTCGTTTGTGCTGCTGCTGCTGCTGCTTCTTTGCATACCTCGTTTGTGCTGCTGCTGCTGCTGCTTCTTTGCATCCCTCGTTTGTGCTGCTGCTGCTGCTGCTTCTTTGCATACCTCGTTTGTGCTGCTGCTGCTGCTGCTTCTTTGCATACCTCGTTTGTGCTGCTGCTGCTGCTGCTTCTTTGCATACCTCGTTTGTGCTGCTGCTGCTGCTGCTTCTTTGCATACCTCGTTTGTGCTGCTGCTGCTGCTGCTTCTTTGCATACCTCGTTTGTGCTGCTGCTGCTGCTGCTTCTTTGCATCCCTCGTTTGTGCTGCTGCTGCTGCTGCTTCTTTGCATACCTCGTTTGTGCTGCTGCTGCTGCTGCTTCTTTGCATACCTCGTTTGTGCTGCTGCTGCTGCTGCTTCTTTGCATACCTCGTTTGTGCTGCTGCTGCTGCTGCTTCTTTGCATACCTCGTTTGTGCTGCTGCTGCTGCTGCTTCTTTGCATACCTCGTTTGTGCTGCTGCTGCTGCTGCTTCTTTGCATCCCTCGTTTGTGCTGCTGCTGCTGCTGCTTCTTTGCATACCTCGTTTGTGCTGCTGCTGCTGCTGCTTCTTTGCATACCTCGTTTGTGCTGCTGCTGCTGCTGCTTCTTTGCATACCTCGTTTGTGCTGCTGCTGCTGCTGCTTCTTTGCATACCTCGTTTGTGCTGCTGCTGCTGCTGCTTCTTTGCATACCTCGTTTGTGCTGCTGCTGCTGCTGCTTCTTTGCATCCCTCGTTTGTGCTGCTGCTGCTGCTGCTTCTTTGCATACCTCGTTTGTGCTGCTGCTGCTGCTGCTTCTTTGCATACCTCGTTTGTGCTGCTGCTGCTGCTGCTTCTTTGCATACCTCGTTTGTGCTGCTGCTGCTGCTGCTTCTTTGCATACCTCGTTTGTGCTGCTGCTGCTGCTGCTTCTTTGCATACCTCGTTTGTGCTGCTGCTGCTGCTGCTTCTTTGCATCCCTCGTTTGTGCTGCTGCTGCTGCTGCTTCTTTGCATACCTCGTTTGTGCTGCTGCTGCTGCTGCTTCTTTGCATACCTCGTTTGTGCTGCTGCTGCTGCTGCTTCTTTGCATACCTCGTTTGTGCTGCTGCTGCTGCTGCTTCTTTGCATACCTCGTTTGTGCTGCTGCTGCTGCTGCTTCTTTGCATACCTCGTCTCCTCTCTGCGCGGCGTGCCTCCGTGGCCTCTTGACTGCATGTGTTTTTTTTCTCTCCTGGCTCGTTGCAACTGTCTTTGTGCTGCTGCTGCTGTTCCTGCTGCTGCTGTTCCTGCTGCTGCTGTTCCTGC
>NW_021148397.1:0-220 GCF_002837175.3 Physeter macrocephalus
CCACATTGCTCTCCCACGTGCTGGCTGTGGCTGCAGCTCTGGGAGGGTCAAATCCAGAGCCACAGTCGTTGGGGACCACAGTGGTGAAATGGCTGCCCACGGGGAACAGGGGAGGCAGGCCCAGAGAGAAGGTTCGGGCTGCTGGGCAGAGCAGGGGCGGCTGGTTGCTAGCGGAGGGTGGTGCTGCCTCTCCTCACGTTAGACCCCGCTTGGCCCTTTC
>NW_021148397.1:530-8912 GCF_002837175.3 Physeter macrocephalus
CCGTGCAGTACCTGGCTGACAAGTTCCAGACCCTTTGAAGTGAGTGTTACACACACCGTACCCCTTCCCACAGTCCTGGCTGTTGAGCAGGGCTGGGGGCTGGCCCTGGCTTGAGGCCTTTCCCTGACTCCGCTGTTTCACAGGTTGAGCCCAGCGTCTTCCTGCAAGAGGAGCAGCTGGTACCTTTGGGGCCCGGGAGCTGTGGCCAGGCTCGTTCCCTCCTGTTCTGCCTCAGCTAGGGCTTCCTCTCCCCGTTGTTTTGCCCCCGCCCCGCCCCAGTTTCACAGCAGTTTCCAATTAAAGTACCTGTCACATTCTGTGTTCTGCCTTCTCTCTGGAGGGGTAGGGGGAGGGGGAGGGGTAGGGGGCCGGGGCGGGGTGCTGCTCCACGTCAGAGCCTTTTCCAGAACAGTATCTCTGGCATCCTGTGGTGGGGACTCTGGGCCAGCCTCTGCTACCATCCCTGCAGTCAAGCCAGCGGAGTGCCTTGAGGTGTGGGTCCTGTGTGTGCTCTGCCTGGCCACATTGGCACGTCCTCCCTTTCCCCCGAAGGCCCTCTTCCAGTTCTCTCCAAACCCCCCTCCTCCTTTGGGGTCTGGCGGTTCCCATTCATCTCTGCCATTCCCCCTCCCCATCAGCAGGAACTCATGACCCCCTTCCAGAGCTCCAATCTGGAAGCTTTCACATCCTCCCTGCCCTAGCCAGCTGACCACCCTCCTCCAGCCTGGTCGTCTCTGTACCCTTGGGTGGAAATTGGCCCGTCAGGTTCTATGGCAAGTGTGGTTAGTAGGTCTGTGTTCTTGCATGGTCCCCGTCAGATGCTCTTCCACCAGCCCCATGACACAGATTTTCCCGGGAATGATATTTCCGTGTCCCAGCTCAATCTCCCAGACTGCCTCTTTAGGACACACGAGATTGAGTCTGAACTCCATGTTCGATTTCCCCCTCACCGGAGGTTGGGGAGCACTTCCTTCCCTCAGCCAGGACCCAGGGCCGTACCAGCCTGAGACTCAGAGGGACAGATTTGTGTTTGAGTGAAGCGAGGGTGGTTCTGCCTGACACCCTTCCCGAAAGACCTGTGTTGTACTACACAAAAGGGGGTATGATGGTAGATAGGACATTCAGGGTTGGTGACTGTGTGTCCCTGTGTGTGAATAAAAGTAATCAGGGATAATCTCCCTTGAGGGAGAAAGAGGTGATTCAGGGAGTCAAGGGAGTAGAGGCTGGTCCGGGTTCTGTAAGGCATTGAATGAGCAAAAGCAAGGGTCGGATCTGTTTTGCTCAAGGGTTGTCGTTAAATTCCCAGAACATAGGAGGGGGGTGATGCAGAATTCACCGAACGCCACGGCAGGGTGTCGGGATTCTCAAAATGTTGGATTCGCTGGAGGAGGCTCTCGATCCTACTCTTTGATCCTATGACGTCTCACAACTACTGTGGGTGTGGATGGAATGAGATTGGGAAGGGTGGCTCCTCAGAGTAGCTCATCTTAGAATCAGGGGACCCATATATGAGACCAGCCAACATGAGCTACCCGGGACAGGGGCAGGATGGGCGCAGTGAGGATGGGAAGTAAGGAGTGACTGCACCTGGACAATGGGGAGCACTTGGGTGCACCCTTCGCCCATATTCTCACCCTGACTCGCTTCCAGAGTTCATGGCCTGAGCTCAGGTGGACAGACCCCGTGTGGGATGGGACAGTCACAGACCTCAGGGTCAGAAAAGAACGTTCGTGGGACTTAATCCTTCCACTCAAACCCGTCCCTGGAGAAGGTGGGCTGGACTGCTTAGTTTGCAGCTTTGACCCTGAACCTGATCCAGTGGTTATTGCTTGGCGGTGTAGCACATCTCGCTGCTGTCTGAGTGACTAAGTTTGGCAGAGACCTTCCAGCTGAGGTTTCTGCCCACCGAGACGTGCAGGCAACTTGTGCCCGGGGAGAAGTCCAGCACCAGCACCAGCACCGCCTGTCGGCAGAGGGGGTCACGGGGCTGTGGTCACCAGGGTGAGGAAATAGAGAAGCTTGTTGAAAGGGAGGTGACATGGGAGGGCGTGACCTCAACCCTCGGTGATGCATTTTCCCTGCCTCCCTTCCCTCCACTGAGCACACAATCTCTCTGTTCCGTGTTCTGACCAACTACCGCAGAAAAATGTTGCTGGCAACATGTATATCACAGGCTGTGGCTTGGGCCCTGAGCTTTCCAGTTCCAGAGGGAAATAGTGGCAGGTCATACATCTGGGCCTCCGTGGGTAGGAGGAGGTCAGAACCCCGCCCTCATTCAGTTCACCCCATTTGCCTTTCCCCTCAAGCCCCGTCTCCAGCCTGGGAGACAGTGGCGGCTGGCCTGGAGAGCCCTAGGCCCCATCCTGCCTGCTTCTGCTCCCTGCCCAATTACTGGGAAGATGCCCCCTCCCCACCCCACCCACTCCGCACCAGCACCAGCCCAACCACAGGCCAACTGCTCTCTCTGGACTCTTGGGGGGAACTGACACAAACAAAGAAGGTAGGTGTCGGTGAGCCCTGGAGAGGGAGCTGGGTGTGGTGGGCAGAGTAATCATGCCCAAAGGTGTGCAAATCCTAATCCCTGCTGTTGGCTTATATGTTACCTTGCGTGGCAACAGGGGGTTAAGCTTGCAGATGCAATAAAGGCTGCTACTCAGCTGAATTAAGGTGGGGAGACTCTCACCTGCATTGGCCAGGTTCGGCCAGCCACATTGGGGCTGCCAGGGTTGCCATGTGGACCGTCCCTGCGTGATTCCAGGGTGCAGCATTCGAATGACTGCAGTGTGCTTGGTGCCCCCTCTGCTTGTGCACTGTTGAAGTCATGATAAGTACCGCTCAGACACAGGTGGAGGCCAGTCCGGTAGTTTTGGATCCTCCTTTGTCCAACCCCCTCTCTTGTCCTTTTGATGCACCCGCTGGCCTGACTTTTACAACGATCATTCACTTTCTTTTAAAGGTTTTACAATTGCTATTCAATAAAATAACCCTTCCAAAGATATAAAAGAGAAATTACATTGAATTAAATGTAAATCAAACTCACCACACATATGCACATTGTAGAGACCATAAGCCCTCAATTAGACAAATAATTATTAACTCATCACTCCCTGTAACTATACTCAGTTGATGGAGAGGTACATGGCCCATCCAGAAGTCCCCTCTATGTCCCTTTCTGTGAAGGAATCCAAATGGATAAGTCTACATACTGCCTGATTCCATTTATTTCACATTCTTGAGAAGGCCAAACTATAGGGATAAAAAACAGATTGGTGGTTGCCTGGGTCTGGGGGTTGAGACAAGGCATTAAACAACCAAAGAGCATGAAGCAATTTTTGGGCTGATGAAAATGCTTTTTGTTTTGATTGTGGTGGTGGTTCTGTAACAGAATGTGTTTATAGAGGCTCATAGACCTTGTATGTAACTTAAATCTCAATTATCCCATATTTTTAAAAAAATTATAAAATGTAGAATTCAACTTCAGCAATAAAAAACTGTAGAAAAATACAAACAGACGGAGGCTAAGCAATATGTTACTAAACAGCCAATGGATCACTGAGGAAATCAAAGAGGAAAACAAAAAATACCTAGAGACAAATGAAAAGGAAGACACAATGATCCAAAACCTATGGGATGCAGCAAAACAGTTCTAAGAGGGAATTTTATAGCAATACATTCTTGCCTCAGGAAACAGAAAAAATCTAAGAAACAACCTAAGTTTACCTAAAGCAACTAGAGAAAGAACAAAGAAAACTCAGAGTTAATCGGAGGAAAGATATCATAAAGATCAGAGGAGAAATAAATAGAGATGAAGAAGGCAATAGAAAAAATCAATGAAACTAAAAGCTGGTTGTTTGAAAAGATCAAAAAAATTGATAAACCTTTAGCCAGATTCATCAAGAAAAAAAGGAGGAGGACTCAATTCAATAAAATTAGAAATGAAAAAGGAGGAGTTACAACTGACACCACAGAAATACAAAGGATCATAAGAGACTACTACAAGCAACTATATGCCAATAAAATGGACAACCTAGAAGAAATGGACAAATTATTAGAAAGCTACAACTTTCCAAGACTTAAACAGGAAGAAATACAAAATAGGTACGGACCAATCACAAGTACTGAAATTGAAACTGTGATTTAAAAACTTCCAGCATAGGGCTTCCCTGGTGGCATGGTGGTTGAGAGTCTGCCTGCCGATGCAGGGGATACGGGTTCGTGCCCCGGTCCGGGAGGATCCCACATGCCGCGGAGCGGCTGGGCCCGTGAGCCATGGCCGCTGAGCCTGCGCGTCCGGAGCCTGTGCTCCGCAACGGGAGAGGCCACAGCAGTGAAAGGCCCGCGTACTGCAAAAACAAAACAAAACAAAACAAAACTTCCAGCCTACAAAAGGCCAAGACCAGATAGATGGCTTCATGGGCAAATTCTAGCAAACATTTAGAGAAGAGTCAACACCTATCCTTCTGAAACTATTCCAAAAAATTGCAGAGGAAGGAACACTGTCATACTCATTCTATGAGACCACCATCACCCTGATACCAAAAGCAGACAAAGATACCACAAAAAAGAAAAGAAAAGAAAAGAAAATTACAGGCCAATATCACTGATAACCATAGGCACAAAAATGCTCAACAAAATACTAGCAAACCAAATCCAACACTACATTAAAAGGATCATACAACATGATCAAGTGGGATTTATCCCAGGAATGCAAGAATTTTTCAATATACACAAATCAATCAGTGTGATACACCACATTAACAAACGGAAGAATAAAAACCATATGATCATCTCAATAGATGCAGGAAAAGCTTTTGACAAAATTCAACACCCATTTATGATAAAAACTCTCCAGAAAGTGGGCATTGAGGGAACCTATCTCAACATAATAAAAGCCAAATATGACAAACCCACAGCTAACATCATACTCAATTGTGAAAAGCTGAAAGCATTTCTTCTAAGATCAGGAACAAGACAAGGATGCCCACTCTCACCACTTTTATTCAACATAGTTTTGGAAGTCCTAGCCACAGCAATCAGAGAAGAAAAAGAAATAAGAGGAATAAAAATTGGAAAAGAAGTAAAACTGTCACTGTTTGCAGATGACATAATACTACACATAGAAAATCCTAAAGATGCTACCAGAAAACTACTACAGCTCATCATTGAATATGATAAAGTTACAGGATACAAAATTACTACACAGAAATCTCTTGCATTTCTATATGCTAACAATGAAAGATCAGAAAGAGAAATTAAACAAACAATCCCATTTACCATCACATCAAAAAGAATAAAATACCAAGGAATAAACCTACCTAAGGAGACAAAAGACCTGTATTCTGAAATCTATAAGACACTAGTGAAAGAAATCGAAGGTGACACAAACAGATGGAAAGATATACCATGTTCTTGGATTGGAAGAATCAATATAGTCAAAATGACTATAATACCCAAGGCAATCTACTAATTCAGTGCAATCCCTATCAAACTACCAATGGTATTTTTCACAGAACTAGAACAAAAAAAAAATGTTAACTTGTACGGAAACACAAAAGACCCAAATAGCCAAAGCTATCCTGAGAAAGAACAACAGAGCTGGAGGAATCAGGCTCCCTGACTTCAGACTATACTACAAAACTACAATAATCAAAACAGTATGGTACTGGCACACAAACAGAACTATAGCTCAATGGAACAGGCTAAAAAGCCCAGAAATAAACCCATACACCTATGGTCAATTAGTCTACAACAAAGAAGGCAAGAATATACAATGGAGAAAAGACAGCCTCTTCAATAAATGGTGCTGGGAAAACTGGACAACTACATGTAAAAGAATGAAATTAGAACATTCTCTAACACCATACAAAAAATAAACTCAAAATGGATTAAAGCCCTAAATATAACACCAGATACTATAAAACTCTTAGAGGAAAACACAGGCAGAACACTCTTTGACATAAAGCACAGCAATATGTTTTTGGATCCACCTCCTAGAGTAATGAAAATAAAAACAAAAATAAACAAATGGGACCTAATTAAACTAAAAGCTTTTGCACAGCAAAGGAAACCATAAACAAAGGAAATAAAACCCACAGAATGGGAGAAAATATTTGCAA
This sequence comes from Physeter macrocephalus, assembly GCF_002837175.3. Classification (NCBI taxonomy): domain Eukaryota; kingdom Metazoa; phylum Chordata; class Mammalia; order Artiodactyla; family Physeteridae; genus Physeter; species Physeter macrocephalus. The sequence goes on from NW_021148397.1 coordinate 6,647, forward strand.
AGGAAGAAACCGACAAGGGATTAATCTCCAAAATATACAAACAGCTCATGCAGCTCATAAAACAAAAACCAAATGACCCAATCAAAAAGATGGACAGAAGATCTAAATAGAGATTTTTTTCAAAGAAGACATACAGATGGCCAAAAAGCATATGAAAAGATCGCAGCATCACTAATTATTAGAGAAATGCAAATCAAAACTACAATGAGGTATCACCTCATACACATCAGAATAGCCATCATCAAAAAGTCTGCAAACAATAAATGCTGGAGAAGGTGTGGAGAAAATGGAACCATCCTAAACTGTTGGTGGGAATGTAAATTGGTACAATCACTGTGGAGAACACTATGGAGTTTCCTTAAAATCTAAAAATAGAACTAACATATGATCCAGCAATCCCACTCCTGGGCATATATCCTGAGGAAACCATAATTCGAAAAGATACATGCACCCCAATGTTCACTGCAGCACTATTTATAATAGCCAAGACATGGTAGCTACCTAAATGTCCATTGACAGAGGAGTGGATAAACAATATGTGGTACAGGACTCCCCTGGTGGCACAGTTGTTAAGAATCTGCCTGCCAATGCAGGGGACATGGGTTCAATCCCTGCTCCAGGAAGACCCTCCATGCCATGGAGCAACTAAGCCCGTGTGCCACAACTACCGAGCCTGCGCTCTAGAGCCCACAGGCCATGACTACATAAGCCCATGCACCCTAAAGCCTGTAATCCACAAGAGAAGCCACCACAATGAGAAGAGAATGTTCTAATTCTCTTCTAGTGAATTAGAACATTCTCTAATGTTCTAATTCTAATGTGTCACACCGCAACAAAGAGTAGCCCCCGCTCGCCACAACTAGAAAAAGCCCACGTGCCACAATGAAGACCCAACGCAGCCAAAAAAAAAAAAAGATCATGTTGTACATGTATACAATGGAATATTACTCTAGCATAAAAAAGAATGAAATAATGCCATTTGCAGCAACATGGATGGACCTAGAGATTATCATACTAAGTGAAGTAAGTCAGACAAAGAAAGACAAATACCATATGATATCACTTATATGTGGAATCTAAAAAATGATACCAAAAAAATGATACAAATGAACTTATTTATGAAACAGAAGCAGACTCACAGACTTCAAAAACCTACTTATGATTACCAAATGGAAAGGTTGTGGTGGGGGGGAAAAATTAGTAGTTTGAGGTTAACAGATACACACTACTATATGTAAAATAGATGCATATAGTAATAAGGACCTACTGTACAGCATAGGGAACTCTACTCAGTATTCTGTCATAACCTATATGGAAAAAGAATCTGAAAAATAATGGATATATGTATATGTATAACTGAATCACTGTCCCGTACACTTGAAACTAACACAACAGTGTAAATTAACCATACTCCAATATAAAATAAAAATTAAATTACAAAATAATTTTTATATTTTTATTTTTTTAACATCTTTATTGGAGTATAATTGCTTTACAATGGTGTGTTAGCTTCTGCTTTATAACAAAGTGAATCAGTTATACATATACATATGTTCCCATATCTCTTCCCTCTTGCATCTCCCTCCCTCCCACCCTCCCTACCTCACCCCTCTAGGTGGTCACAAAGCACCAAGCTGATCTCCCTGTCCTATGCGGCTCCTTCCCACTAGTTATCTATTTTACGTCTGGTATTGTATATATGTCCATGCCACTCTCTCACTTTGTCCCAGCTTACCCTTCACCCTACCCGTATCCTCAAGTCCATTCTCTAGTAGTTCTGTCTTTATTCCCGTCTTGCCCCTAGGTTCTTCATGACCATTTGTTTTGTTTTGTTTTGTTTAGATTCCATATATATGTGTTAGCATACAGTATTTGTTTTTCTCTTTCTGACTTACTTCACTCTCTATGACAGACTCTAAGTCCATCCACCTCACTACAAATAACTCAATTTCGTTTCTTTTTATGGCTGAGTAATATTCCATTGTATATATGTGCCACATTGTCTTTATCCATTCATCTGTTGATGGACACTTAGGTTGCTTCCATGTCCTGGCTATTGTAAATAGAGCTGCAATGAACATTTTGGTACATGACTCTTTTTGAATTATGGTTTCCTTAGGGTAGATGCCCAGTAGTGGGATGGCTGGGTCATATGGTAGTTCTATTTTTAGGGTTTTTTTATTTTTTAACATCTTTATTGGAGTATAATTGCTTTACAATGGTGTGTTAGTTTCTGCTTTACAACAAAGTGAATCAGTTATACATA
>NW_021148398.1:0-753 GCF_002837175.3 Physeter macrocephalus
CCCCCAAGCAGTTTGGCCCACACACATCCTTTGCATTTTGTGAAGAGGTTTGTTGTCCAGTAGGCAGAAGAAGACGCCTACTACTACTGCTGCTACTACTACTACGTGGCTACGCATCTCCACGCCTGGGCAATACTGTGCACACATTGCTCGCGCCTTTCTGTCTGCAGATGCATCTATTCTTTGTCTGTCATGCACACGTAATACAAAGGCAAGGCCCCTTGTTTTGGGCGGAGGCGCCTCACCCCCAGTCCTCATTTGTCTGCACGTCTCGCATTTCTCGTGAGCCGCGAGTGACTGTTGCTGGGCTTTCGTTGCTTCCTCACAGGGAGTCAAAGGAGAGAGTCCAACTGCTGCTTGGTCGCTTCGTTTGTGTGTCTGTGTGTGTGTGCGCGTGTACGTGCTGCGCAAATGCAAATGTCTGGTGGATGTTTGGCATTATCCACATACATATGCTCGCGCGTGTCTGTGTACGTGAAGCAGCATGGCGATGGATGGTGCTGGCAACGCGGTTGAGTTTCTCTGAACCGCAGACACTCCCTGCACAGATATAATGGCGATATCCGATGTCCACATTATACGTGATTACAACTGCTACCGCTTTCCTCGGTTATGTATCACCCTGGGGTGTTAGTGGTTAGGTCATCACTAGTGATGAAATAGTATTGAAACGATAAACACATGATGCCTACACACGAATAAGGCGATGGAGGGCAGAAGCACCCTCGTGGCTCCACACATGTGTGTCTGTTT
>NW_021148398.1:1472-3636 GCF_002837175.3 Physeter macrocephalus
GTACATATATGTTGCTGCCGCACGTAGGGACCATATACGTTCGTGCACATCTATACAGTTGGATCCGGATCTCGTATATACTTATATTTACTACTTCACGCAGCCGCGGACATGGCATGGCGAAAAAATGCTTCCAAAAATGCTTCCAAAAATGCTACAAGTACTCTACTAGGTAAATCAGTTATATTATGACATGCTATCATTGGTGCGTCTGCATATGATGTATCACTTCGCTGCACGGCAGCATTATACACGCTAGAAGCATCGTAGACCCCTGCTCCGGTGCGTACAGACGTTCCCGTATAACATGCAGAAGAAAATGGTGAAGCGCCTGCTGTCTGGGCAAGACGCATGAGGTGTAGTCTTTGCTGCTTGTTAACTGGAGGTAGTCACTGCGCACGGTTGTTCCCGATACCGAAAAAATACAAGAGAAGACCGTCATATTGAAGTAGTGCATCCTGTCCGACGGCATACCTTCGTATGCATACACCGCAGCAGATACACGAGAGGGCGTGCAGCATAAGACCAACTACGTTTTTACACGCACTGGACAAAAACTCTGTTTTCCACAGAGGCCCTCAGTGCCTGAACACGGAAAGTTCTCTCTTTTCATATACAGGAGAATGCGTGTTGAGGCTACTACGCGTCCTACGCGTAGGTGTGCAGCCTGAGGCGTGCAATATAAATTCCTACGTAGAGGTACAGATTTTTTATATATCCGCGGATGCGACCGCGACACTCCAGTCTCTAATGCACGCATTCGCTATCATGCCTGGCAAGCGCGTATACGTCGGTGAAAGCAAGCCTAAACGCACAAGAGTATGCGTGGCCCGTAGGTTGGACGCATATGCCCATGTATGTGAGACACGAAGGAGTGCTCGTGTGTAGTGTACTCGAACATAAAGAGACGTGAAAGGAGAAGCAAGCCATCTGCGAGAGACCGGCTGTCTCGTCTACAGCGTCTTACTTGTGCAGCGGCTGGCGATCTGCGATGTTGTTGGACTAGGGATGAGGCCTCGCCTCAAACATAGAACCGCTGATGCTAATACGGTTACTGCTGACATTGCGGTTGCCGCCGGCGTTACTAGCACCACTGCTGCTGCTACGTTTATTACAGAAGCTCCTCCTTCTGTCGCTAAAAGCGCCAGCCACGCTGTCTTCACTGCCATCGTTGGTATCGCTGCAGCTGTTATTCTGTGGCTGTCTCCACGCTGTCTTCACTGCCATCGTTGGTATCGCTGCAGCTGTTATTATGTGGCTGTCTCTACCGTAGTTGGAGTTGCAGTCGTCCTGTCCTCTGCTGTTGCGGCGACAGCGCTGCTGCAGATGTGATTGCTGCTCTCCAAGACATCCGTCCCGGCTAATGTTGCTGACGCTGTTGCACAGCGAGGTCGCTGCTGCGTGTTACTGGTGAGGCATTTTCAGTCGTCAGTCATACTATGCACCTACAGAGAAGCATCAAGGCAGAAAAACCGGCGAATGGAAACCAGCTGATAAAGAAAGCGTAACGCAAACCGCTATGCGGGTAGATAAACTAACGCGGGGCGGTGAGAAAAATGAATCCCGGAGCAAAAGACGTCTTCGATAGAAAAGATAGCAGAGGTGCAGTCGCAGAATGTCAGTGGAGTAGAGGCCACTGCAGCACACCGCGGCACGCGCCGCTTGCTACCAAAGGGCAACAGCTGCACACCTAGTGCCGCTGTTGTTGAGAGCCACAGCGGCAGACATACAGCACCAGGAGAATGATGTTAAGAGAAAATGGAAACGCCAGCAGCTTGTAGCAGCGAAGGCGCGGGAGATTGTCGAAGCGCCCACAACAGCAGGACTAGTGAGCACTATCCACTAAGGGCCCAAAGAATAGACTGCAACACCAGCAGCGACTGCAGCCGCAACAGGGGCGTAGAATTTTAATCGACTGCAACGACAGCAGCACCCAGTGAATCACCGCAAGGAGGCAGCAGCTGCAGCAGAGCGTAACGACGAGTGGCACTTACTATTCGAGCGAGCTGCATGAAGGCGAGTGCTTGAGGCACGTCATCCAGGGCCGTTGGCAAACTGTCGTGGTTCCAGTAGCTGAACGAAGACGGTCGCGCGGCGCACAGAAGAAACAGCACGAACAAGAGAAATTGGCTTCCAACTACAGGAGAACCCACACGGCTACAAT
>NW_021148398.1:3796-7090 GCF_002837175.3 Physeter macrocephalus
CACGTAGGAGTACACGTAGGCATATATATATATATATATATATATAAACATGCATGAATCTGAAACTGGTCAAGGTCGGGTGGGTGCGAGGCGTAAGGCGTACACGCAAGAAGTCACTGCACTATCCAAGGTCTGAAGCAGCAACAAGCTGGATGCAGTCGCGTTGTATGACAGGAGCGGTAGCAGCCCCAGTTCGCTGGACATCTTTATCTGCACGGGGGTGCCCGGCTCTATCCGCATCCGTATATGCGTGTATTTCTGCGTATGTATACAGATCCGCACAGATCAGACAGAGATACACACATTATCAAATGTGTGCCCCCCGGAGGAATGACGAAACTAACGACTGTGCCCACAGGACATACCACAGCACGTGGGTGCGCGTGGGTACGTGTGTAAGTATGTGTGCGTGTGTGGCATATACGCGTATATCTGCGGTCACAGCATACAGCGAAACGTCTCCTTCTATGTAGGTTCTTCCAATCGTGCAGGCACTACGTGCGTTCTACGCCGGCCTTCTTACCACATACGATTGATGCGTGCCACCGGCACAAACTCTGCAACGCATTTGTAGTCTTGTTCCTGCTCGGTAGCAGCCTGCGCATCCTCGGCATCCCAGGCAGAGCGAGCCGATGATTTTTGTTGGGCCGCTTCTGAATCCGTGTGTGTTGACTCTGCTGTATGGGCGGATGTTGCCACCGCAGTTTCGCCATCTACTTGACCAGCACTGACACTCCTTCTCATTACGAGATAGCCCTGCACGCCTTCGGTAAGTGGAAAACTTGCGTTTATGTCCAGCTCATCTTGATATTTTTCGCACTGGTCGTTGTCAAGAGGTAATCTGCATTGCTCAAGTGGCAGGGCTATCCCACGCAACAGTCGACCGTGCAGCAGCGCCTCATAAAGTTGGGGAGAACTAACACCCTCAGCGTGTCCATTGCTAATATCAACCATGCCCTCGCAACAACCGTTGCCTGATGTGCAGTCGAGTTTGCTTTGCGTATTTGCTTCCTCTCGGCTCACGGGTTCGCCTGCTTGTGAACGAGTAGTCTGGTCCGCAGAATTTGACTGGCAAGGCAAACCTTCAGGGCGGACAAGCCTATTCACACCGTTGGTGACACTTCCCTTCACTTTCTGGTTAACTAGTGAATGTTTTTCTTCTTTGTCGTTATATTCCGAGGATGCTGAAGTAGCTGGAACCTTCTTGCCGTCGTGCTGCCTTAGGCTTTCGGCAAAAATATGCGAATTTCTCCATGCCTCTCGGATGGATGCATTTAGTGGCATCGGCAAACGCCACGAACGAAAGTATTTTCTGACAGGTGCCGGCCCGGTGAAGGCGAACCGGCAAGGCATCAGGTGTACAGTCACAAGAGAACGCGGCACGTACGGGGAGAAAAGAAATGTATTTCGTGCAGCAAGGACATCCGGCGCGGGAGTAGCGCTGCGACGAGCAGCAATGACAGTCGCAGCGCCAGTTTCAGGGTGTTTGGTGCAGTTTTTCTGGCTTTGTTCTGAACCATTAACATCTGTGGTAGAAGCGCTAATCGGTACACGAGGGTCCCAGGTGAGCTGTTGCTGTATACTCCTAATCTTTTTCGCATCTTTCAGAGTCCGCAGGAAGGAGTCAGGGTCAGTGACAAAACTTTGCAACTCGAGCGAGGATGATGGATTGCTGGTTTGAAGTGGTGTGCACCCATCCACCTCAGAGCTCGGCTTGTGCAACAGGCTGCGGGGGGCGCCTTCACCTCCAACTGCTTCACGTCCAACGACGTGTTTGGCGCACGAATTTAAACGACTTTTCTTTGAAGTTCTCATTTCTTGCTGCAGAAGTATATATGCGTTTTTGCTGTAGACTGGAAGGGAGAGATCGGGTTGACAACCTTTCTCGCTCCTGCAGTGCAAAGCGTTTTTGCCGAATGTGTTTCCGTCGCTTGCGCCACCGCTGACACGAGCAGTATGAAGAAAGCCTTCCTGGTCGATGGTGGAGGGCGAGCGATCACTGAAAGCCAGTTTAGAAGACCACCAAGGCGCCCTGCTGCGGAGGGGCTATGCGGAAAAGGTGACTTCCACTGAGACGGTATGCCACGAAATTCGATTCTAGTATGAGAGTATGTCCTCTGGTGCCACCTTGGCAGCATTCGCTTCATGTGGTCTGCAAAAGGAGAGACTGGAAGAAACACTGCAACGTGATGAAGGAGCAGAAAGCACCGCTGTGCGCAGACGCCGGGTACGTACGAGTACACGAGCGCTGTATACGTCGAAAGCTACACACACCGTCACCAGATACACAGTAGCTGTGAAAAATTAGGTAGACAAACATGCAAGCACGATGAGAGCTGATATGCAGAAATAAAAAGACGTAAATGCACTCGCCTATGGTGGTACACTACGCGTGAACCGCTCAACGGAGGGTACGGACCAATAGTCGGCGTGGGCTTGTCGCCTCCGCAGTGACTGTTAGAGACTCTCGCTTATGACCACGGGGAAAACGTTGATATTCGTAGCGGCGTTGAACATGGATCAACAATTTTTTATGACCCACGACAGTAATGCTGATACAGGCCGAGGGACAGTCGACGGTTCTAACCGCTGAGTACGCTATGGCTCCCTTGAAAAAGACTGTGCTTTGTCGTAGAGTCAGAAGCAGATTTTTCCTACACTGAATGGAAAAGTTGTAGCATGTGGTGAAATTTCGATGCTTGTGTCGGCCGTCTTCACACCCGCCAGTCACGACACCCGCCTATACATGTATTAATAATAAGAGAGCACAACGAACACCGAGCCTCCCCGGCAAGCAGAAAATGCCGCAATTTTATTTCCAGTTCCAGGGAAGAAGTTGTGTGATCAGTTGTGCAGAGCTAAGTTTTCTAGTACGACAAAGGCCCTCCACACACGCAAAGGGATCGGCAAGGAACGGGGAACGTTGGTGTCGGCCCACCGCCATGTCTTCGGACCCCCCGGGTGGGAAGAGACAGATCAGAGCGCTACACGCAGCCGAATCAGCACCAACGTTTATTTGTTCTGTCAAGCTAAAAAATCTGCGCACGATGTCCTGTGTACATTTTTTAGGCGGCAACACACACACTCACAAAAACGCGTGTTTTCCACCACCGCGATCTACTACCGACTGACTGCGCCGCCGTTGCACACAGACACGCGCACACGCCGTTCGCCGATACACGCATACAGGAGCCACGCGATAGTTACCGCCTGAGAGAAGCAACAGAACCAGATAAGCAGCCAGTGAACACCCAAATCGCATAGAAGCTTGTTCTGCGAGGGGTCGTCGACCAG
>NW_021148398.1:8238-8911 GCF_002837175.3 Physeter macrocephalus
CTGGAGGTCCGTGACACAAATAATGTCTTAGCTATGTACAGGCGTGTCCTATCTGCCGCACGCTAGTTCTGCGTCCAGGTGGTGTCCTGGTGGGCGACCACACCCGCCCCCCCAAAACCACCCCCCCCTTCTTGTAAATAACGTTCGTCAGATAACCTCGTCGACTAAACGCTGAAGTCAATCGAAAGATATGAGGTGTTTATTCGACCATTACTGCGTATTCCAATCAACATTCTTGTGGGAATCATTCTTCCGTAAAAGCAGCGCGAACTGCTAGCCGTCTTCTTTTTTCTCCTGGCTCCACGAGAGAAGACACCATCGGTGGCACTGTTCCTCACGGGCGCGTACTGCTTGGCCGTACTTCTCCATACATCTTTGGTGCACACGGGGACCTGTGAACCTACATATATACCTATGCGCAGATTTTAGTCTGCGCACATGTGTAAATATAGGCACACACGTATCTGGGCATTACTGAACGTGGAAAAGGGCGTTCCCACCCCTCTCGATAGCATAGGCATGGAGATATATACGGTGTGTGTACACCTACGTTCGTTAATGCCTGCTTTTGTGTTTCTTGCAGAGAAATTGGATGCTAATACAAACGTAAATGTATAGTGTTGTACGGGGAGGCAGTGGGCACACAGCGCTGATATTAAGATTCTCGCTGCCT
>NW_021148400.1:0-613 GCF_002837175.3 Physeter macrocephalus
AAGGAGAGTAGATAATGATGAAGGGATGAATGGAAGAAGAAGATATAAGAATTGTAAATATTTATGGAGGGAAGATAGGAGGAGGTGAATAGATAAGGGAAATAGTAAGAGGGATAAAAGGGGAAATGGAGAGTAAGAGAATGATAGTAGGGGAGTTTAAGAGGGGAGTTTGAGGAATGGAGAGATGATGGAAAATGAAAATAAATAAGGAAAGAGAAGGTTTAAATGATAGATTAGAGAAGATGGAGTTAATTGATATTTATAGGAGATTGGATGGAAAAAGAAGAGAATAGAGATTTTTGTGAAGTGGTGATGGAAGATTGTGGAGGATAGATGATATATTGGGTGAGAAATGTAGGGTTGGGAAATTTAAGAAAATTGAAATGATATGAAGTATGTTTTGTGAGGAGAAGGGTATGAGAGTAGATATGAATTAGAGGAAAAGATGTGTAAAAAATAGAAAGAGATGGAGGGTAAAGAATAGAGTAGTTAATAAGGAAGTGATGAGTGAAGAAATGAAAGAGGAAATGAAAAAATAGTTAGAAAGAAATGAGAATGAAAAGAGAATGGGGAAAAAGGTATGGGATGGAGGAAAAGGAGTTGTAAGAGGGAG
>NW_021148400.1:7849-8905 GCF_002837175.3 Physeter macrocephalus
ATAAACACCCCAACACACATATTAATCAAACTATCAAAAATTAAATACAAACAAAACATATTAAAACCACCAACCCAAAAACAACAAATAACACACAACCCAATCCCCATAACCTTAACACCTCATCTTTCACCACAAACTCTCCAACCCACAACCCACTCCCACCACATATTTAAACTCATCAACCACAAAAACCTACAACCAACATTACTCTACCCACCAACCATCTCATTCACATTTCATCCACAAATTAAAACCTTTACACACAACCAAAACCTCACACACTTCACCACCACCAAACCACCTTTACAACAAATCCTAAACCAACTTCTCTACCCAACAAACACAACACAACCAAAACACCTACAACAACAACCCCAAACAATTCACTAAATCCTAATACCACCATACATATCCATAATTACCTTAAATCTAAATCCATTAAATCCTCCCACCAAAACACACACACTCCCTCAATCCATACAAAAACAACACCCATATATATCCTCTCTACAACACACCCACTTCACACCTACCCACACATACACACTCAAACTCACCCCATCCAAAAACATATTCCATCCAAATCCAAATCACAACAAACCTCCACTACCAATTCTCATATCACACAAAATACACTTTAAAATAAACACTATTACAACACACAAACAACCACACTACATAATCATCAACCCATCAATCCAACAACAACATATAACAATTCTAAATATTTATCCACCCAACATACCACCACCTCAATACATAACCCAAATCCTAACACCCATAAAACCCCAAATCCACACTAACACAATCATACTACCCCACTTTAACACCCCACTTTCACCAATCCACACATCATCCAAAATCAAAATAAATAACCAAACACAACCTTTAAATCATACATTACACAACATCCACTTAATTCATATTTATACCACATTCCATCCAAAAACAACACAATACACATTTTTCTCAACTCCTCATCCAACATTCTCCACCATACATCATATCTTCCCTCACAAATCAACCCTTCCTAAATTTAACAAAATTCAAATC
>NW_021148401.1:0-860 GCF_002837175.3 Physeter macrocephalus
AACCATTAGCCAGACTCACCAAGAAAAAAAGGGAGAAGACTCAAATCAAAAGAATTAGGAATGAGAAAGAAGTAACAACTGACACTGCAGTAATACAAAGGATCATGAGAGATTACTACAAGCAACTATACGCCAATAAAATGGACAAATTCTTTGAAAGCACAACCTTCCAAGACTGAACCAGAAAGAAATAGAAAATATAAACAAGCCAATCACAAGCACTGAAATTGAAACTGTGATTTAAGATCTTCCAAGAAACAAAAGTCCGGACCAGATGACTTCACAGGCAATTTCTATCAAACATTTAGAGAAGAGACAAGACCTGTCCTTCTCAAACTCTTCCATAATATAGCAGAGGGAGGAACACTCCCTCTGCTATATTATGGAAGAGTGTATGGAACACTCCCAAACTCATTCTACAAGGCCACCATCACACTCATACCAAACCAGACAAAGGTGTCACAAAAAAAGAAAACTACAGGCCAGTATCACTGATGAACATAGATGCAAAAATCCTCAACAAAATCCTCACAAATAGAGTCCAACAGCACATTAAAAGGATCATACACCATGATCAAGTGGGGTTTATCCCAGGAATGTAAGGATTCTTCAATATATGCAAATCAGTCAATGTGATACACCATATTAACAAACTGAAGGATAAAAACCATATGATAATCTCGATAGATGCAGAAAAAGCTTTTGACAAAATTCAACACCCATTTATGATAAAAAACCCTCCAGAAAGTAGGCATAGAGGGAACTTACCTCAACATAATAAGAGCCATATATGACAAACCCACAGCCAACATCATTCTCAATGGTGAAAAACTGAAGGCATTTCCACTAAGATCAGGAAC
>NW_021148401.1:8051-8905 GCF_002837175.3 Physeter macrocephalus
AAACACAAGCTTTAAATGACACATTAAACAAGATGGACTTAACTGATATTTATAGGACATTCCATCCAAAAACAACAGAATACACTTTCTTCTCAAGTGCTCATGGAACATTCTCCAGAATAGATCATATCTTGGGTCACAAACCAAGCCTTGGTAAATTTCAGAAAATTGAAATTTTATCAAGTATCTTTTCCAACCACAACACTATGAGACTAGATATCAATTACAGGGAAAAAAACTGTAAGAAATACAAACACACAGAGGCTAAACAATACACTACTAAATAACCAAGGGATCACTGAAGAAATCAAAGAGGATGAACAAAGAAAACCCAAAGTTGAAGAAGGAAATAAATCATGAAGATCATATCAGAAATAAATGAAAAAGAAATGAAGGAAACAATAGCAAAGATCAATAAAACTAAAAGCTGGTTCTTTGAGAAGATAAACATAATTGATAAACCATTAGCCAGACTCACCAAGAAAAAAAGGGAGAAGACTCAAATCAAAAGAATTAGGAATGAGAAAGAAGTAACAACTGACACTGCAGTAATACAAAGGATCATGAGAGATTACTACAAGCAACTATATGCTAATAAAATGGACTACCTGGGAGAAATGGACAAATTCTTAGAAAAGCACAACCTTCTGAGACTGAACCAGGAAGAAATAGAAAATATAAATAGACCAATCACAAGCGCTGAAATTGAAACTGTGATTAAAAATCTTCCAACAAACAAAAACCCAGGACCAGATGCCTTCTCAAACTCTTCCAAAATATAGCAGAGGGAGGGACACGCCCACACTCATTCTACGAGGCCACTATCACCCTGATACCAAAACCAGACAAAGATG
>NW_021148402.1:0-814 GCF_002837175.3 Physeter macrocephalus
CGACGTTTACTTGTCTGTTTTTACGTGCACACTGCATGCGCCTGAGTGCGGACTCTCGGTACCCTCCTCCTCCGTGTAGAAGGCACACACACGCACACATAGACACACACACTCTCTCACGCAGAGCCGCGTGTGAGCTGGATATTGTGCTGCTCCGTGAAGCATACCCCAGTGTGCTTCGCAAAATTGTGCGCCGACGTACATAGTGACCACGTGAAGACCGTAGACTTACGTCTTCGTCCGTGTTGTCTACGGATACACAGGTGTGTACAACTGAATATCGACAACGGTACACGGCCACGCCTGGCTGTAAAGATGTAGCAGCGGGTGCAAAGCGCTGCAGCGGCCGCGCCGTCCCGCGTGTAGTGCGGGGTGAGGAAGAGGCCACAGCAGTGTCTCCGATTCGTCCACTTTCATTGTTGCGCCAGCAGTGGTGCGGCCGCCGTTCCGCGTACTTCACTCGTAACGCGTCCCAGCTGGTGTTGTCCCCTTTAACGTTGTGCTTTTATTTCCGCAAACACCTCTCTCTCTTCCCTACTAGTTTACTATGTCCCACACCACACCTACGAAAAAAGTGGTCTTTTGTCTTGTCACGAATACGGGTTCTCAAGCCGCGTGTCTCGTGTTGCGCGGCTGCCGCGCCGCATCTGCTGCGGTCACGTGTTTGCTGGACTGCCTGCTGCTGCTACAGTAATGCTTTGCCAGCTGGTGCGTTTGTGCGGCTGGCGCGATGTTAGGTGGTCACCTTGTTGCGGCTGGTGTGGTGTCTGTGCTGGTGTGGTGTCTGTGCTGGTGTGGTGTCTGTGCTGGTGTG
>NW_021148402.1:7395-8904 GCF_002837175.3 Physeter macrocephalus
TTGGCGGCTGTGTATGTGAAGCGGTGGTGGGTGCGTGTGTATGACCAGCGCCGAGACGAGTGGAGAATTGATGTGGCGCATGCCCCTCGTGAAGGAGTATGCAGAGGCTTTGGAAAGCAAAATTGCAGACCTGCGTAACGTCGGTGGAAAGAATAAAGCCGGCTCTATTCTTGGAGCCGTGTTTCTGGAGCAGTTCGTCCAAAATGTAAGGCGAAGCCAGAGATAGAGAGAGAGCCCTCTGCCGTGTCTGCTGTCTGGTGACTAAGTTTCTTTTTTGTTACATGCGCGGCGTCAGATCTCTGTTGCTCGCCTCGCCGAGAGTTGTCTCTTTTCTCCCTCTCCGTAGGGCGCGAGGCAGTCCTGAATCCATGAGCGAAATTACAAAAGCAACCAGTGGCATCCCATTGTGTAGTTATTAACTCAATTATTATCTTCTGCCGGTGGTGAGGGGGTGATCAATTATTGAAGCTGGGGAGGACAGCGTACTCATAGCAGAGAGAGAGAGAGGACTGGTACCCGCAGAGGCGCACACAGAGAGAAGACAGACAGACAGACAAAGAGGGAGAGACACCAACGTAGGTCCCTCCTTGTGTCGCCGTCCCTGTCGCTGCGGCGGCGCTGCTGCTGCTGCATTAAGATACAGGCAAAAAGACAGCTGAAGCAGCTGCTGAATATAGTAATCTAATCTAACCCATAGCTAAGATCATTGACTGTCCGCCATGTCATGACCGCGTAGGATTAGAGGTAGATACTCGTGCATCTTTGCATCGCAAAGGCTGGTAAAGGACCAGAATGACCTTAGCTATAGGTTGCATTGCTATTTAAGGTCCTCCATATCGTAATATGTGTCCGTGTCTGTGTGTGTGTGTCTGTATCTGTGTGTGTGTTTGTGTCTGTGTGTGTCTGTATCTGTGTCTGTGTGTGTGTGTGTGTTCACGCGGGAAAAAGAGGAGGAGAGGACCACACTTCTCCCTCCGTGCATGATGTACGGCGGTGTTTCTGTGTGGAGCTGCCACTTGTGAGAGTAGGCCTCGCTCTTCTTCATCCCCCTTCCCCCCCCGTGTGCCGTGCATGCGGCTTTATCTTAATTTTATGGTTTATTCAACGGTATATTTGAATACGGAATCCGTAGACTGGATCATTGTTGCAGAGATTACCTCCTTGCGTGTCTCTCGCCCACGTGTGCAACAAGTCCAACAGAAGTGCGGGGGTCAAAGATAAACGGAGAGTCTGTGAAGAGTGGTGATTATATCTCTTTGGAAGTAGATACAGTTTCTGCGTGCACAGTACGGAAGGACCGGCACTTGATATAGTAAAAGTAATAATGTATAGGATCTCCCTTGCTTGGCGTGGCAGCTCCGTGTGAGGACCGGCACTTGATAGTAAAAATAACAAAGAAAAAGATCTCCCTTGCTCTGCGTGGGGCACCTCCCTGTATAACCATGTACATATAAATGTATGGTGCAGGTGCCTGCCTCGACAGAAGGACGCAGAGAGACAGAGAGAGAG
>NW_021148403.1:0-1188 GCF_002837175.3 Physeter macrocephalus
TTCCTTCTTTATATATATATATATATATATGCAGTGCTCACATTTACTAACCTCTTTCTGATTATCGCCTCCTTGCCTTCTGATCTTCATATATGTGCAGTGCTCACACGTGCGTGTCCTTGAACATCGCGTCGGTGCCTTCTAATCTACTGCAGTACCTACGTGTGTATCTCCTACGAAGATGTAGCTGAATTCTACATCGGTCAGCTGTCTTCGCCGCCACATACGCATCCGGAATCCAGCTGTAGTCACCGTGTGGCCTTCCGCCCATCGCCGTACGTACCTACGTGTATATCCCCTTCTACGAAGATGTAGCCGGATTCTATATCGGTCAGCTGCCCTGCCCGTACCAGTACATTCCTTCCTAAAACCGACACAACGTCTCATTCTGGAGACTATGTGATGATATGTATATCTGGTGATATGTGCACACGTTTGTACGGCAGGAAGACTGTACCCTTCCTTCGATGACTCGGATGCAGAAACGCCCCCGCTAACACGCGCAGCAACTGTTGAGGGACTAAGTTTATTACATGCCTATCAGATACATATGTGTATATTTGTCCAGGTGTATTGTAGCTGTCACATACAGCATGTGGATATGTACGTACACTGATTCACAGCAGATGTTTCGTCCCGTTATTTCAGTGCAGCCACACGTGGTGGTCGTACTAACTACATTGCGGAGTATACACTGCTACGCTGCATATATGCATACAAATTCCTTGTGCACACCAGTCGCACTGCTTCTTTCCCCTTCCTGTCTACCCGAATTTGCAGGTACGACAATATACACGCATGTGAATGCTTGTACGTCTCCATATACACATTTATATATAGTGCTGGCGAAGCTGTGCTGCTAGTACTCTTTTTAAACAGGCACGCCTACTTTCTATTTCACTCACCTACCGTGACGGAAATGAGCTTCTATATACTACAATATATTAGCACGTATTTCTCATTAAAGGTATGTTCTAATGCCATGTAATAGACGAACTTACAACTGATCGCCTCTTCGGTTGTGTGGTTTACATATATGAGTGTCTGTTTGTTTAGTATGAACGTAAATGTCAAGGTTACCATGAGGAACATATACTTTGTTGCATTCTTTTTATCGTGTTCCTGCTGATGTTGCGCTGGGACGCAAAAAGGATAAAGAAAGTCTGCGCTAGGGGGGAGCTGCACTCC
>NW_021148403.1:6711-8903 GCF_002837175.3 Physeter macrocephalus
CTGCTGCAGCTGCACGCCCGGCTGCAGAAAACCTTCTGCCCTTAGCAGGCAGCACGGGCAGACGCTTCATGCTGCTGCCGCCGAGGCTTTAGCAGAGGAGCAGTACCAGACGTCCCCACAGAAGATAAAGGAAACAGCCAGAGACAATGAGACGCAGCTGAACCGGAAAGAGAAGCAATCGGAAAAGGTGCAGCAGCAAGAGAACCGATGCCGCGGGGACAGCTGCAACAGAAGCAGGCGACGCGCAGCCGAGGACGGAGTGGTGGAAGAGGAAAGCAGGTCGTGGCGATGCAGACAAACCGGAAACCAGAATAGTGTATGATGGGGGGGCGAAGCGGCGAAAAGAATGTCAGACCACCGGAATAAAGAAAGACGGTTGAAGCAACAGTACACAGCAGAGCAGCAACGTTGAAGTAGCAGAAGTACCTGCAGCAGGAGGCCAGTTCCTCGTCACTGGCAACGCAGAAGAATCTTCTGCGCGGGTAAAGTGCAAACGAAGGCCCTCAATGCCTCCTCTCTTCTGGTCTCTATGAAATATAGATTAACATACAGTGCTCTGGAATTTTCTCCCGAAGAGCACGGACGTGGAAGGATTGATTAGACAACGGCGGGAGAAAAGAGTCGGACACACATTTGCTTGTGTCGAAGAGAAGAAAAAAGCGGGCTGTGCTTCTGTCGAGAAGAAAAAAAAGGCCGGCTGTACTTCTGTGAGTGACACTTAATTGGTTATACACTTTTCTAAAGGAGAAAGAGTGAAAAGCTTGAATACTGTGTAGGTACAGGGGGAGAAGACGCAGGATTTCGCCTCCCTGTAGCAGAAAAAAACCTACATCTCTGTGGAAAATAGGGATGCAGAAAGACCATGGATTTTTCCGCTGGACTGTTCCTGAAGCGCAGCGAGGCACGTCCACTTTCTGTCACGCATGCTGATTAATAATGCACGTACGCTCCTCCCACATGTTGAAGTGCTGAGTGCCTTTTGGGGAACCGAGAAAATAACTTGCAAAAGATATCACCATGGAGGATTTATATCGTGAGACTGCTTCCCTTCTTTAATCCACTTACATAGTCTATGTAGTAATTTACTGATCTTTTCTTTCCTTCCTGTCAACCTCTAGTCATTTTTAGCTGTAAAGTGCGGTGACTTACTCATATTCATATAACAATACATGTTTAACGACTGGTTTTCTCGACTACAGAAGCACAGCACACGTGTACAACATGTTTGTGTAAAAATATGCATGTACGTGACTAGGTACAGTTTTGGTAAAGCTTTTATTGCACACATGAATGCCGATCTGACCCGCGTTTTGCATGCATACGTCTACATACATATGTCTAGATGTACACAGAACATTACACACCTCCACACTTGTGTACATACGTTGTCCGCGTGTGTTTGTGTGTGCACGCCAACATAGCCGGAAAGACGCATACTGTATGATGTATATCTCTATCCATACGCGCGTATCTAGACAGCAATCGTGACACAGATATGTACCTGTACGTATACATGTGCATTCCCGAATACCCGAAACCGTCTCACCGGCGGCTATGTCTTTGTCTTATGAAAACCACCAGCCAACCATTTTTCGCCTGTTGTTGATCTGCATAGCGAGGGCCGGAGTTCCTGTTTATCTGGTTTAGAAGTGAATAGTGTTGCTCTGTGTGTAGGACACACCCTTGTCCCATCACTATCGTAGAGGACACACAGCATGCCGTTCGTTACTTGGTAGGAACTCAGGACCAAAGCAGCTTTTACCTGCTTGTGAACAATGGTCTGTCTGACCTTCCCCACTCCCCTCACAAGCCCTATGAACAGTGCTACCGGTGCACCTGTCGCTACGTGTACATCATCTTCGCAACCGACTGCTAGTGTAGTACGTCTTCTTCATACATGCTGTCGCTGGTGGCGGCATCCATTGTATTGTGGAAGTTTTGATTCTGTAGAGCGGTAGCCGGGATACTGCAGAGCACTCCTTATATGAATTTACCGTTCTGAAGAAGTCGACAAAGACTCTATGCATGCAGTACAATGTCAGATATAATTCCTTAATTTGCGCCTAGAACAAACAGCTGAACGAGACCTGTATTGCAGCTGAGCGGTGAAGACTGTCGACCATGACAGACAACTTCTTTGCATTCTGCTGCTCTCTCGCCTAGCTCTAGTTGAATCTACCTCTCCTTGGGTT
>NW_021148405.1:0-944 GCF_002837175.3 Physeter macrocephalus
AGGCCGTCAATCAGTTTGTATGAGCCATGCGTGCTAATTACATGACCGAACGCAGCGTTTCATGCAGACAAGGGCAGCCACGACAAAAATCCACTGTCACCGAACGCAGCGTTTCATGCAGACAAAGGCAGCCACAACAAACATCCACTGTCACGCCTTACTGGTAGTGTATGTACAGTCAAAGGAGCCTAGAGGGGCCTTGCAGCGTGGAATCGGTGCCTCTTGCAAATGAAATGGATATGATCCCAGCAACCGTCTGTTAGGTTGACGGACAAGAACAATACCTATATTATCAGTAGACCAAACTGCATACGGTTAGCAATAAACCCAGCTCACAATCGGGGGCAGTGGGAGGCAGCAGTGCTGTTGTCTTGCAGACGGACAGTATATATGCTCCAAGGAAGGTCAGGACACCTGCCGACTGTGACAAGTGTTCTTCTCGTACGCAAGCTACATGTTTACGATATCAACACCATTAGCGGAGAAATCCAGAGCACGCATACTGCTTGCAACAGTGTGACAGGAGGTTGACAGCTGGTTTACGGGGAAAAAGGACGCGAGAGCGCGTCTCGACAATCAGTCTTCTTTTCCGACTCGGCGCATACACCATTACGCGGTGTGCAATCTGGTGCGGCTACACCTGTGTGTGTGCACAAGACAGGCCTCTGCACATAGTTAAGCTTACCAAGTACTCCTCCTAGTCTCTGGTTAGTCCTCACCTCCATCTGACCCCCCTGTTCACACAAACGCGCCGCTGCTAGACATACGCCGCCTATCGTGGCCAACACTTTGAAAAAAACATGCACAGTCCTTGTATTACTTTTACAAACGGCATTTTACCCTCATTTGCACGAAACCGAGACGTTCTGTCCCCTACACGATCGCACTCTGCCCTGGTTACTACTGAAGCCCACGGATGGACAAGGTGTCACCTGTGGGCTTAC
>NW_021148405.1:1527-4544 GCF_002837175.3 Physeter macrocephalus
GGCGAGCAAGCTTAAGTTCCGACTAGGCGAAACAACAGAGCAAAAGTGTATCCGGTGAATAATGTCAGATAATACTGAGCGAGGTCTTCTTTTCTGGGAGTATGATTACGTGCACAGTACACGATGCTCCTAAATTCTCTGGATTAGTAGCTGCCCTCAGGCACAAGGCTATACCTGTGAAGTCAGCCGCGACACGGCGGCTCTTTGGGAAGCTCATGCGGCACCTTTTTTCGGACGGCGGGGTTTTGCTCTCCAAGCAGGCCGTCCCACTTGCAGTGCGATAATGTCTTCAAGCACCAGTGTACTTGTCATTGCCAGGTATATGCCGAACATTGAAAGTGTGGTAATTACGGGGCGAAAAAAAAAGACAATTTTCGCCGAGCAACTTTCAAAATCTGCCACTTTTGCGAATTCCAAGGCAGCGTCATGGAATTCTTTTAGCAAGTTTGAAGCGCTTCCCTACGTGTAGAACACACAACCAACGCGGGTGCTTCGTGAACGGTCCGACGCTAGACAACGGACAACCAGGTTGAGCAAGAGCTCATCGAGTCCCCTGCGCGATACTACTGAGGCTCACCCACCAAAATGCAAACTCAGCTGAACTTATCTTGTGGATTGTGTTCAGTATCAAAGAAGGTAAGCAACAAGGAAGCAGACCCATGCCTCTTTTGTTTCCCTGGAAATATGCATCTCTGTTTACGGGAACCTAAAAGAACCAAGATGCAGCACAGCCAATGACCACGCGAGCTTCGTAGTATATGCGGGATTTCTCCGAGCATTATCTCTAAGTAATCGACAGCTGATTCTGCTATCAGAGATAGGCATATGAACAGTACAAACATACTGGGGCGATGAGTAACCACTGTTCATTTGGGTGTGTCAGTGCTGGAATGAAGCCACGTGGAGGTATGCGTTGTGGATAGAACGTCAGACATAACGGACTGTACAGAGGACTTGACACCGACTACAAGGTTTTGCACTTTAAAGCAGGCTATACGAAATGAGGGATGAAATGAACCAAAGAAACTAATAAGTGGAGTTAGAAGGCCCGAATACGTTTTCTGCTGTAGCTGGAACGGGTACCCTAGGCTTCCGCATTCCTGCTCTAAATTTGTGGGAAAATGACTCTGTTGTTTAAGGTTACAACAATTGTGCAGGCGGTATG
Source organism: Physeter macrocephalus (assembly GCF_002837175.3). Lineage (NCBI taxonomy): Eukaryota > Metazoa > Chordata > Mammalia > Artiodactyla > Physeteridae > Physeter > Physeter macrocephalus. The sequence goes on from NW_021148405.1 coordinate 2,693, forward strand.
CTTCTGTCTAAATGAAGTGCAGTATTTATTTGTCTTCCGGGGGCACAATTCGTGTGGCGGATGCACCTGCGAACAATACGAGCGCTGCACGGACCGCAGTCTGTCTTTCCAAAATGCGCCGAAGAAGCGCTGAAAATCTGAGAGCATGCCGTGCAGAAGATAATATGGTTACAGAATGCTACGCTGGAATTCATGGCAACGAAGGAGAGGAGCACGTACGAGACCAGGGTACGTCTGCGGCCGTTCATCAGGTTTCTGACAGCGCAGGGAAGAGACGGCTTTTGAGCGAGGATAATATACACGCGTGAGCATGCTCCCGCTTGCAATATTGCTGTTCTTTCTACGCCTATTTTTGCGCAGATATTTGTGTATTGAAATGCTCTACATCACCTACACAAAACTCCAAAGCGCACGGGAGGGCTTCGTAAGCTTCATCTTCCTACCGCGTAGAGGCAGACAGGAGAGGGTGAGCTACTTGAGTCATAACTCAGGTAGACCACGGTGCAAGTAGTTTCTCACAGTCCTCTACCCCTTCACAAACGCCAACAATGCCACGTGGCTGCATCAAAAGCACTTACGCGAGCTTCTAGGTGTAAAATGACAAGATGTTTCGTCAGAACGCTTTCAATAATTCACTGCTACATCTCCATGTATAGTTGTGGACAGATCAGCGTCCAACTTTATTCCGACTGCGCCGCGGCTACAGATGAAGAAACGCCGTTGGTCGAATCCCACGGCACAGACCACACTTTACCTTACTATGGCACTGCCAGCAAAACGGATGAAGGCGACAAGGAAGATAGCTTTCAGCAGACACTGGAAGAGGTGGACGTCGAACCGTTGCTTGTTGACAGCTTGTGTCCGTGGACTGCTGCTTACTATGGCACTGCCAGCAAAACGGATGAAGGCGACAAGGAAGATAGCTTTCAGCAGGCACTGGATGAGGTGGACGTCGAGCCGTTGCTTGTTGACGCCTCGTGTCTGTGGACTGCCCGCATACCGGCCAAAGGGAATCTTGCAAAGACACAAAAAATCTCTCCGGAGACATGTACAGTTCCTCTCACTTTGCTAGAGAATAATTCCGCTTTCTTACGCAAGCACGTGCTAGACGGAAATCCCTGGGTGGCGACAATTATTCAGTGACGAGGACTGCATATGCTGTGCTGGAGGGGCCGTGCGATCAAGGAGGGCACTGAAACAAGGATTTTTGTTTCATAGATAAAAGTCTACGTGTTAATTCAATCCCCCTAGAGGCGGAATCATTTTGTGGCATGGGTGGCGAACGACTCCATGATCTGGCTTGCCCGTGGGCATCTTACGACGAATTCATCTTGATGAAACAGAGCTGGTATCACGCCTGCCCTAACGTGTTTCGCACGAAAGGGCACGCTCTGTCAAAGCCCATTGTCTGATATCCGCATTTGCATCACACAGGAAGTGAGGAACTTTATCGGCTTCTGGTGGGTGGCTTGATGGAGTGCGCCACGGGAATCCACCGCTGCAGAAGTGATATATGTGTTAGACGAGAACTACAATCATGCGACTGCCCTACCGTTCAATGTGGTATACCTGGTGCCGACCTCTGGTGTACTTGCAGACCAAATGCAGAAGGATATGGCACCCTTCAATCTTTCCGTGGCAACTCGCGAGTGAAGCATTCCTACTTAGTGGGGACGTTCCAACATTCGTTCTATCATTTAGGTTGCGACATATTTTCGAAAAAGCCTGGGATACTTTTCTGCCGGGCAGTCCTACTTTTCTTCGACTACCTGGAGGCCACAGAAGTGAGCTGTTCCACTCTGAAGTGCTTTCGTCTCTCCATTCTTCAGCACAACTCTATCAATATAGTTAC
>NW_021148405.1:8692-8903 GCF_002837175.3 Physeter macrocephalus
GTGGAAGCTCCTGGACCACCACCTGTTGCGGCTCGCGCTGGTCCTCCTGCTGCTGCAGCTGCTCTAGCTGCTGCTGCTCCTCCAGTAGGTGGTGGCAAAACGGATGCCTCCGTCGCCTCAGGGCCTCGTAGTTTGGCGGCGACGATGTGGAGAAAACTTCTGATGACTTGTTTCAACCGAAGGAGTGGCACACTCCACCACGGAAGAATTT
>NW_021148406.1:0-161 GCF_002837175.3 Physeter macrocephalus
GAATTCACCCTTGTCATTGACAGCAGCAGCAGCTTCCAAGGGATCCCATCACACAGCTGAGGCAAAAGCAGCCTAATACAAAGCAGTGACAGCAGCAGGTCACTGCCCCACACTTGGGGTAGAGGGGGACTTGATCTCCTGTAGCAGCATCATAGCCTCAC
>NW_021148406.1:2377-2913 GCF_002837175.3 Physeter macrocephalus
CAGAGATCACTGAGCCCCACCAGAGTTGCTGATTCCATAGGGCTGGGACAGGGCCCTAAAACTTGAATATCTAACACATTATCAGGGGACGCTGGTAAAGCTGGTCAGGTTGTTACCTAATGCAGGTTCGTGTGTCTGAAGCACAGTGAGGCCAAACAAACCTAAAGGTTGGAGTCTGGAGCAGAGAAAGCTTTGTTGCAGGATCGAGCAAGGAGAGGGGTGGCCCGTGTTCCAAAAAACCCTGAAATCTCCAAAGGATTTCAGCAACGCATTTTTAAAGGCCAGGTGAGGGAGGGACCTCCCAGGGAATGTGATTTACCTCGTGCACAATCCTCTGATTGGTTGATGTTGAGGCCACAGGGCAGGTAACATTATCCATCCATAGGTGCCAGAAGGTCTGGGGGCTACGTGCTCATGATCAACAATGAGTTAATTTCTTCCATTGGGTGGTGGTTTTTAGCATCTGAAAACCCAAGAAATATGCCTGAGATACTATTATCTGAGTACTTCAGAGAGGAACTACAGCAGAGGATATG
>NW_021148406.1:6361-8900 GCF_002837175.3 Physeter macrocephalus
TAAGAATCTTCATTTGGCACCAGATGATGTGTTTAAGAGAAACACTCTGGGAGGTTTTGAATCAGACTTGGTTTTTTGTTAGCCAAGTTACAGGAGAATTTTTAAAGTGGGGGGAAGGGAAGAAGGAAACGGACCAGAAAAAGAATTTAAGCCATCATCTAGAAACCAACAGAGCACTGAGAGTTCCAAACATTATGTCAGACACTAACATGACTGATCTAGGCTCAAGTGGTTTATAAAACCTATAAAAAGACTATACCAGCAAAGTCCCCATTTATCTGTAGAGTTCAGAAACTAAAACAAGGAATATTTTAGCTTAAAACCTTATCTCAAGAGAATCATATACACTTCACATGAATAAAAATACCTGAAACCAAACATTTTTAAAAGCTCCAATACCCAAAATATAAAGAAAAAAATTAATTCAGAAGACTCAATCAATCCATGATAATCACAAAACGGCTGGGCAATCTCTATCTCCCTTCCACACTTACCATCCATCCCATGGAAGACCAAGGAAGATGAGACCTTCCAGACTTATGCAACACCTGGTTGCTGCAAAACTCTCAGGAGACGCCTTGTGGAACAGCAGCTTCCCATCTCTTGTTGTCTCTCCCTATCGGGTATTGTTTGGTGATGAACAGAGGACTAGATATTCTCTGCTTCCAGAATTTGCCACGAATTTTCTTCAGGTATTCTAGATCAGTTCCCAGTTTCACAGCTATGTCTTCATAGTCTTGTCTATTTTTAGCAATAAGCTCAAGACAGCCTAAACAAGTGAGCTGGAAAGCTGCAACTCGGGAAGCAAGTGACTCTCCTGGCATAGGCACCATGGGTGTCCCTGCCCAGAGGACATCCATCCCTGTGGTGTGTCCGTTACAGAGTGGAGTGTCCAAGCAGACATCAGCCAGCTGGCCTCTCCGAACATGTTCCTCTTTAGGAGCAACAGGTGAAAAAATGATACGGTTCTGGGGAAGGCCCATATTTTGTGCGTACTGTTGAATATTAGGTTCTCCTACTGCTGGAAAACGCAACAGCCACAGTACACTATTGGGAACACGCTTCAGAATACTTGCCCACATCTGCAAAGTAGGTGGGTCAATTTTATATAACTGATTAAAGTTACAGTACACAATGGCATCTTCCGGTAACCCGTACTGAGAACGTGTGGTTACTATAATGGTACGGGGAACCTCCTCTCCAGTGGCAGCCTTATTGTTGATGTGGGTAGTTGCCAGTCCATTGCTAATACTGAATCCATTAATTGTTATCTGAATTTGTCCTCTGTTAATCATTTCAATAACTGCTTCTGCAATAGTATTCATAGGAATGACAGGCATATTAAGAGCTGTATTACTGCTGTCTGCGTCGTCTTCTCCACCAGGACATTTCATCTTGAGTATTTTCACATCTGGTAGACTATCAAGAAATGCTTTGAGGTCGATGCCATTCTGCACAATCCGATTGTCATAAATGTGCCCATTGGACTTAAAATCGATGACCGCTTTTTTCTTCAGGTGAGGGAACATATTAGCATGATCACCAATAAAGAAAGTATGGGGCATATAAGCCAGTTTCTCAGAATACTGCTCAGCAACTTCAGCAGGTGGAGTTTCCTGATCAGTGATGATATAATCCATGAAAAGCGCGCCACTAGTCCCAGGGTACCTCAGCCACATTGCCTGAATAGGAGCTGGCCTGAGAGCAAAGAGTTCATTTCGAGCACCCTTGGTATAACCATTCATATTTACAAGGATGTGTATACCATCTTGATGGATGCGATCAGCTGCTTTTCCATCGCATGGAATCTGAGAAAGATCAATGAAATGATGGGCTTCTGCCATCACCTTCAGTCGGAAGTTTGTGCCATCATCTGGGCTCAGGGCATAACAGAACACCTCAAATTTATCAGGATTGTGCATGCCTGGAATAGACTGCATAAGATGAGAAGTAGGATGATTCCCAAAGTCAGAACTCACGTATCCTACACGCAGTCGACCACCGCTGAGCTTCAAGTCTTTTGGATGTTCATACGGTGGTTTATGAAGGACATTTATATTATCCAAGCAGACGTTCCCATGCCTCTCAGCAATAGCCTTCCTGAAGCCATGAGAAAGAGGATAGAGCATACTATGATGAGGTTGAACAGAAGGCAACCTATTCTTCTCTAACTGGTCAGCCACAATGCTGACCAACTTCTTCATTCGCTCATCATAGTCTGTCCAATCACAGACAATCTGCAGGCAATGAACCAAATTACAATAAGCGTCAGGAGAATCAGGTTGAAGCTTCAGAGCAGTGCGATAAGAAGCAATTGCTTCTGGAACATTCCCTGAATCCTTGTGAATGGAAGCCAGATTGCTATGGGCATCCACAAATGCAGGGTTAATCTGAATGACACGAGTATAACACTGCAAGGCTCCCTGAACATCCTGCATCTCCATTAGAGTGTTTCCCATATTATAGTAGGCATCCGCAAAGGTACGACTGATTCGAATAGCCTCCTGATAACGCATCAGAGCTCCCTGCAGTTCTCCCT
>NW_021148407.1:0-590 GCF_002837175.3 Physeter macrocephalus
GTATCATCACAACTCTTTTTTCCTGTTGACGCTGAGGGCCTCTGGGTGCTGTCTGTGATGGGGCCCTTACCAATGTGGTAGACATCCGGGCACTGCCCGGTGTAAGACCTCCGTAGCATTGCATCAGCCATTGTTGTCAGCAGCAACATGTGAAGACACAGCAGCTTCACCGATAAGCAGTTGAGCAACGTATGCTTAGCAACGTTTCACACGGACGTCGTGACGTGAAACAGCACTCTGTATGGTGGCCGCAGCGCTTGATGCTGCGGCGGCGTCGGCCCCGCTGCAGCATATATAAGAGCTGTGTTTCCAGCGTCAAGGCTAGAGGGGGCTCACAAGGAATAGAAGCGTGCGAGAGTCAGGTACTACACATTTCCTCTGTAGGTAAAACTGCGGATTGAGGGTGCTGCGGTCTTTTTCGAATAGCCTCGCGACTAAGGAGTCCACCTCCTCTTCCTTTTTATGTACGTCACATGTTGTGCCCCGTGAGAAATGAAGTACCCTTCAGGGTGATGCGTTCAAGGAAGTAAGCGTACAATAACGTATCGCCCACAAATTCGTGCACGCTCTAACATGAGGGATTCGGCCGT
>NW_021148407.1:715-3018 GCF_002837175.3 Physeter macrocephalus
CAGGACCTTGAGAGTGCCACGTCCCCTGCAGTAATGCAGAAAGAGCTGATGAGTACAGAGGCCAAATGGAGGAGGCACCATCACACTGCAGCACCCCGTCTGATGGAACCCGGTCTTACGAAGGTACTGCAATGTGTACAAGGCGGGCAGATCAACCAAGTCGGCGGGAAACAGGAACGGGTATCAGAACATGCTGGCACAGCCATTAAGCAAGACAAACAAGAAGAGGATTCTGATAAGAAAGACAGTTCAGCGGCACTCAAAAGGGTAGGGAAGCGTGCAGCCGAGGAACACGAAATAAATGTCGCAGAAAATACGCGAAGAGAAACATCAGGAGGAAGCTGGCAAAGGTCAACATCGGACAACGTACAATTTAGTGAGCTAGGTGTGTACAAGGCCGCGGTGAGAGATAATCTTTTCCCAAATTCTCTGCTCGTAGTTGACCTTTCATATAACTACCTGAGTGATGCACGCCAGTTGCTCCTCTTTTGCTCCCAGTTCCATGAACTTCGGACGTTGAAAGTCGCGGGGAATTTTTTGCACACGCAGTCGTCGGTTGTTCTCAAACAAATTAAGCGGACGCTGCGGTCCGCGGGTATAAATTTTGAATGCGATAACCAACAAGTGGAGGAGAGGAAGCACGCTCCCTTTCAAGGCCTCTGTAACAGCCCCCTTTGTCACTGTACAACGCTAGCACCGTTACCTGAGAACCCGTCCGTAGCAACACTTTCTCCATCATGCCAAAAGTTATTTAACGTCCCAAAATTGGAGGGAAAAGATGTGTACTTGTTCGCCACATGCCCGTCTGCCGAGGGCGAACTTCAACGTCTTCGGAAGTTAGTCAAGCGGCTCGCGCGCGAAAAAGCAATGCTTGCAGAGGAACTGGAACAAGCTCGCCAACAAACTTCCCCAGGTGGCCACGAAAAAAGTACTACCTCTCACCCGAAGAACATTGTATGTGACAGAGAGATTAACCTGTGCGGCCTGCTACAGCCTTACGAGGAAACTTCGCGTACAGAAGACCGGCTGAAGTACGAAGGGGCAAAGTCACACTTTTCGCAAGGCGGTGAGAGAGGTGAGGGAGAAAAAGAGACAGTTTATGCCAAGTTTACCGTACGCAAGGGCGGTGTTAAAGTTGAAGCCAACAACATGAAGACACATGTGTGCAAGACCCACTGGTGTAAACGCTGGGTCAAGTGGTACGCTGGAAGATAGCACACACAGGGAAAATTTTCGTCGTTCATCGCTTGCGTACAAGGTGTAATGCACGGACATGTTTGCACATAAGTGATCCGTCGGTAGACTTCCGGATTGACCAACGTTTATCGTGTACATAATAATCACATATGTTCACGAGCCAGTACGCGTAGACGTTGCTTTTGTTCAAGGTGAAAAACAAAAGCAGAAGAGAACTAGCTTGCGTACGTCGGACTCTGAGCCACATATGAGAATATCTAAGGGACGTGCGGACGTGTCTATTTGCTGGCTAAGCTGTGCGTACTGTTGTGGCTTGTCCGGTGACAGTTGCTATCAGTGTCTCAAACTGATTTACACAACTCGCTATGACTCTCTCGGCAACATGTTCCTAAACGTAGGTTTCTACTTATCTGCAGGGACATACCTTTACGTATGAGAATCTTTTTATTTAGTCTTGGCTGTGTACGAGCAGCAACACACGCCACAGTGTGATGCCGGACGATTACCAGTATAGGAGTATCATCACAACTCTTTTTTCCTGTTGACGCTGAGGGCCTCTGGGTGCTGTCTGTGATGGGGCCCTTACCAATGTGGTAGACATCCGGGCACTGCCCGGTGTAAGACCTCCGTAGCATTGCATCAGCCATTGTTGTCAGCAGCAACATGTGAAGACACAGCAGCTTCACCGATAAGCAGTTGAGCAACGTATGCTTAGCAACGTTTCACACGGACGTCGTGACGTGAAACAGCACTCTGTATGGTGGCCGCAGCGCTTGATGCTGCGGCGGCGTCGGCCCCGCTGCAGCATATATAAGAGCTGTGTTTCCAGCGTCAAGGCTAGAGGGGGCTCACAAGGAATAGAAGCGTGCGAGAGTCAGGTACTACACATTTCCTCTGTAGGTAAAACTGCGGATTGAGGGTGCTGCGGTCTTTTTCGAATAGCCTCGCGACTAAGGAGTCCACCTCCTCTTCCTTTTTATGTACGTCACATGTTGTGCCCCGTGAGAAATGAAGTACCCTTCAGGGTGATGCGTTCAAGGAAGTAAGCGTACAATAACGTATCGCCCACAAATTCGTGCACGCTCTAACATGAGGGATTCGGCCGT
>NW_021148407.1:4272-5837 GCF_002837175.3 Physeter macrocephalus
TCTCACAAATCTGCTCTGCAATCCAGGTTCTCAGCAGGCAAGCAACAGAAGCAGGAGAAAAGTGCCTCACACACCTTGAAAGGCTTGAAAAAGCTCAAATAGCATTCATTCGTGGACTGAAGCACCTGTCAAATACAGGAGTGCGACCGAAGTTTTGTGACATATTGATAAAAAAACTTGAAGAGCTGGAGTATATACGAAGGACACTGCGAACAAACAAACGGTTTGAAGGCAATGGGTCCACCATACTGCGCATCCTACACGTACGTTTCGACCTTCAGTTTAACACGGCCAAAAGATTCTCGCGTACACTGTCTACGAACTCTTCAATCTGCGCCTATCCAAGACGGTGGTGCGGTCTATGTTGTCGCGGACAAAAATCTAATCTACACGCTTAGCACACACACACAAGCTCTCTTTGCCTGTGTGAAATTATGCACATACATACATATATGAGTACCTCTTTCAGTGCATATCCACGCATACTTATGAATACCTATATATATGTATCTATGCTCTGCTGGGGTCTGCCTGTATTTGTAAATCGTATGTACTATAAGAAGTATAGAGTGCATGCATTGCAAATAACGCGTTATCTGGTGTAAGTTCGAACCACAAAGTTAGAGTTCTAGATATACATCTTCACCTTACTCCTCATGCAGAAAGTGCTAATTTTCCTCTACCAAAAAAAATTCGCGAACCCCAAAACTGGAGGTCCAGAAATACACATCCGCGTCACTCGTCATGCAGAAAGTGCTAATATTTCCACTACCTAAAGACAATTTCGCCCTATACAGAGTCGGACGCAGACCTTTTTACCACGTGGGACGTAGATTTGATAGTCAAACGCACATGATGAATATATGTACGAATGTCCCTCTCTTGTCCTGTCAGCAAATAAAAGGGGTGTTTCGACATAGCGAAGACATATATGCAGGAGTACCTAACTGCGTTCAGTTCCTAATACACTTATGTATGTACTTGTGCATCAGTGGACTTCTGTACGTCTGAATATATATGCTTGCATCTTTGATGTCTTGCAGAGATACCGATACAAACGTGTACCTTTATCGTGGAGCAGGTTGTACAAAGCATCTGGTCAGTGCTGAGTGGAGAAGAAGAACCTAGGTCACTGTGGTTTCAAAGCCTACTGGGCAAATACCGTAGCACACACTACGCTGTTCTTAGGCATGTTACGTTTCCTTTAGCTTCTGTATCCCAGCATGTAAGTTCAGAAATATGCAAGAACATACTCTTAAGGAACACACTTTTGTGTCGGCAGTCTCCAGTAGCGCACCGTATTTAGACGCGTGCTTGTGCCTGCTAAGTGACAAAGGCGCCTACGCGAATGCGCGTCGATGCAGAGTCATAACCAGTGCCGTGTGCAGCCTTATGTGTATGAATACGTGTCACCTTTGACAAAAAACTCCAGATGAATTCATGTGTAGCAGGACCCCATAAATGCCTAAGCGCGCCTTTATTCTGCATTTGTGCGCACAACTACCGGCACCCCGCGTTTCTGCATCACATATGCTTATATGCGTGTCCGAAATATAGGGGGATCT
>NW_021148407.1:7733-8898 GCF_002837175.3 Physeter macrocephalus
CAAAACACTAAATATGCGTACACGTGTTGACTTCTGTAGGCTTTCCAAGAAATGTCTCCGGGAGGTTTGGAAGCTCAAGCAGAAGTACTCTCACCAGCACTGGCTAAGCGGGCTCTGTCCGTGAAATCCGAAGTACTTCTTTTAGAAGAAGCGTTTCACAAGCATGTTCTCGGAAAGAGTGGGGGGCCACGGTACCAGGGACCCTTTGCTGCGGTACAAGGTCACTACGGTGAAGAAAGCTGGCAGCAGGCAAATCAAGAATCAGTGAGCTCACAGAAGGTGATCTTCCACGGCTGCAGATAACTGGTGTTACTCACTGGAGGTTATGCATCTCTGAGTGCATGTAGCTACATTTCCATACAAGTGAGACAAGCACAGGTAATCTGGTATCTGCACGTCGACAGGAAATTGCTTAACGTCTTTTATATGCGCCACCCAATTGGAGCTCGTAGGTTGTACCTGCAGGTGGACATGTATTTCTCCTTCGTCCTGTGTATCTGCCACTCGCCACGCTATCAACCAATCTCCAGCAGACCTACGCAGCTTGTCCATACAGTACGGAACATTTCTTCACGTGAATCGACCAATTGACAGTGAAGTCGCGTTCACCTCCCTATGTTTCTTTGGCTTGTATTTGCTGCGTCTATGCGTGTAGCTACAGTTCTGTGCACAAGCTCCAACCAAGATATTTGTGCTCCTCCACGTGTGAATTGTATTCTGCGAAAAAGCAGTCTTCTGCGCATGTAGCGCAAGCGAACGTAGGGATGCAGACGTACACATCATTTGAGGACACTGTTACATCTCTCACACGGATGTATACGGTTTACATGTGTCCATGGTTTGGCGGAGCCCAAGCGTTATCCGGCTCGTCACTACGTATTCAACGTGCAAAAAATGTTTGCATGTACTAGTCAAAGTCGCACTGTCCTGACGATACCAGTTTGAATCCAGCTGAACCGGTGAAAGCTGCATGCGAAAGCTGAAAACAGTGAATCAAGGAAACCAAATGACACAGAGAGGTCTGGTACGCTGATATCACTTTAAATAATTGGTAAACCTGCTATGCAGCGGGAAAAGAGATTACAGGATGTACGCGTCCTCGCAGCGCACAAGAGTATAGCATTACTATCAGTTGGCAGCAAAAGATCATTACGCGCTATCTCTC
>NW_021148408.1:0-1009 GCF_002837175.3 Physeter macrocephalus
AATCCTCCTTTTTAGAGATGAGAGAACCAAGACTGGCAAGGTTTAGCCCCAAGCAGGAAACCCAACGAACCCAACCAACTGGTGCAGAGCTGGGACGAAAGATCAGTAGAGTCCTCATTACACAATACAACGAAACACCAAGATAGCTCAAAACTGTCCTAGCGGCATGTTTCCAGCCTAAGTGGGACAAAGTTCATACAACTTTATACCGTGAGCTGTGTTGTAAGGTGGTTTGTTGACAATGTCCATTCCAAAAGCCAACGGAAAGCTACCAGTATGCTCAATCATTAAAAACATGGATGTACAGGATTCAAGTCTTACACCTTGCTGAACAAAATACCCTTCACAGATGCTATTTTTAGACTCAAGTTTTCCCAACATAAAGTTCGTAAAAGAACAATCTGTCTAAAAAGCATGTAAAGACATTCACTGACAAAGGTTTAGATGTTTTAGGACTTTAATGTCCTTCACACGGACAACATAAAACACTGACAATGGGTGAACCATAGGGGAAAAGACTCTTCAGCAAAGACCTTCCCGAACTCACGGCATCACTGGTCAAACACCAGAAAGAGAACAGTCACGTGAACAAACAGTAAGGGAGTTTAACAGAGATTTTTAGTTTAACAGCAGAGCTGAAAAACCAAGAACCAACCAACCAACCAACCGTTCTTCTACCCACTGAAAGGAAAGTAAAGGCGAATCAGGGAGCTGCCAAATCTGGTGAAGCAGCTTAAAAAGCGAGAGGGGAGGGGGAAGGGGAGGCACACAACTGTTGAGAACGTAACACTCTAATGCACAAGGCCAAGGATCCTAACAAATTCTCAAAGTCTCAACATATACCAACAAGAACCGTATTATTAGAAATATAAAGGCACAGAGATATAAATGCATAGGGATATAAATTATATGGTATTAAAAACAGACCTTGCTATATAAACATATAGTAAGTCACTTTTATCGCTTTATGAGAATAACCATATAAGTTAACCTAGGGTAGCTCAAGTCT
>NW_021148408.1:1967-7298 GCF_002837175.3 Physeter macrocephalus
CCCCCATGCTCTCGGCCGTGGAACCGTGCTAAGGGGTCTGTAAGCAGCAGCAGGAGGACCCCCGTAACAAATGGTCTTTCCCAACGAGTTACAGTAACTGCTACTCCAGGAAGGGCAGCCTCCTAGATGTGTTTCCTTCAGAGTCTGAAAACTAAACCAGTTCTCTGACAAGCTTCCGGATGGGACATGTACTCACCACCTATGCCCTTTCAGGGAGATCATATTGAGTTCAAGAGCTCTGTCGAGAAATCTTTTTTCTAAAGAATCATCCCCTTTGGTGTTGTCAATGCAGAATGGAATATTCATCTTGCTTCTATTCTGGGGCGCCACTGGATATCTGAAAAAACATGTTTTTTGTTCCAGCTTTTTTTCTGTAATGTGCAACTGCCATTAACAAAGCAATAGAAAAGTTTTAAAAACCATTTTCCAGATGCAAACAAGAGATTAAAAAAATGATCTGTGCCCGGACATTTATAATTTACATAGGGAGACCACTCTTGCATATGGAACAGTGAGCTAACATTCTCTTATACGACTCATACTTAATTTCCAAGAGCCTCGGTTTCCTCATCTGAATATTGGGAATAATAATAATATCTCCATTTCATACTAGTTATGACAGTTCAGTGCTACAACATAGAGGAAGCTTCCAACCCATGGCAGTCACACAGCAATGTGAATGACCCTTTCTCTACAAGGCTCCAGAGAAAATAAATAAGTTGGTCCGAATAGTGGCTGTAAGATTGAAAAATAATGAGCAGCAGCTTTCAAAGCACTTAAAACACTGTATTGTCCCAAGCTGTGTGACCTTGAACAGGTTACTCAATCTCTCTGTTGTGCCTCTCTGATGTGAGGACTAAATGGCCACAAATTCTCTGCAGCCCTCCCAGCAAGAGGTGGGGTCTAGTGCTCCACACCTTTTGAATCTGGGCTGGCCTTGCGGACTTGCCTTGACCAAGAGGCTGCAACAGGAGTGATGCTGTGCAACTTCCAAACTGAGGCCTCAAGGGGCATGCAGCTTCTCTACCTGCCCTCTGAAAATATCACTGCCACGTAAGCAAGCCCGAGCTAGCCTGCTGGAAATAACAGGCCCAGCCCACAGCCAGCAAAAGCTGCCAGACAGACGAGGGGGGCCATTTAGACTCTAGGTGGATCACCAGATGACTTTGGTTGAATACGTGATCTCAGATGAGACCAGCAGCACAAACCACCCCACTAAGCCCAGCCCCACCTGCTGACTGAAAAGAATCCTGAGCACAAGAAATGGCTGTGGTTTTCAGTCACTGTCTTGAAGTGTTCTATGATGCAAAAGTAGATAACTGATAGAATTTAGAACAGTGTCTGCAACACAGTCAATGCTATGTAAATATCTACTGAAGTCAATAAATCTGTCTTTTGATTCTCCGCACCTTGCACAGGGCTCATACAGACTCTCAAAAATGAATGGGTCAAGTTTCACCTAGGATACGTTTGTACTGGACTTCAGTTTCTCATTTGGAAAGTAAGCAAGCCAAACTTATCTTCCACTGACAACCAAAGGAGACAAACCGAGGAAGAGCTGACATGCTATTCTGGATTACAGGGAAAATATGTATAAACTCTCTCCATTTCTCAAACACATCCTCTCATTCTTCCACTTCTACAGGGTGGAATTCATTAAAAGTAAACAAGAAAGAAAAGCAGCGTGAGGAAGCCCCCATTCAAAGATATGCACGCCCCTCAGGGCACACACATAATTCCGGTTAAAGTTAATAGGAGTCAAGTGCACGTCGACAGACAGAAGAGACACAAGCAGGGAAACCAACTATCTGGTAATAGGCTTTGAGCCTGAATTCTGGGCCCCCCTTTGCACAGCTAGTAGGTATCCTGGTTGACATTTACATTAAAAAATTTAGTGTCTACTCTCTTTGACACTCTGCTGCCTCAGGCTCCCCGGGTGACAGTCCAATTATAGACCTGGAGCAGCTAAAAGGACACGTGATTTAAGGGGAAAACATATTAAAAGGGGGAAGAATTAGGAACATGGATTTACAAAGAATCTGTATTTACAGTCATCCCCCACACATTTACCCGTCCTACTGTGAACGTAGGTGGTATCATGACAACAACAATGTCATAACAACCAGAAATTGAAGATTAAATTTGCACGGTGCCCAAGAGTGTCCCTGGTGTGGGGCTGAGGGAAGGAAGAAAAAGATGAAGGGGAATCAGCTGCTCACAACCTGGCAAAACGGCTGTGGAGGGAATTCAAATCCCACAGGACAAGCGCTGTGGAAGCACAGAGCTGAGCAAGTAACTCTGCCAGACAGAAGGCTGAAGGTTTCAGAGGAAGGGAGGTGGGAGGGGTCAGGACAGGGGGAGACGAAGGAAGGGCATCTGGCGGAGAGCTGTCTCTGCCAAGGCACGGGGGACCCCAGCAAGTTCTCTGCAGCACCTGGGTGCTGGGTGCCTGGCTGGGGGCAGGACTGCAGACCGCAGAGGGCCCTGCAGACACGCTCTCCTGGGAACTGGATCGATCGGATCAACGAGGAGCAGTCACGTCTGCACAACAAGGAGTTCTGTGTTTTCGAAAAAGCACTACGACCGACATAGGGGCTGGAGGTGGGGACGCTGGGGGAGAGGCCTGCTAGAAAGCTCCCACCAAGAACTTCTAGGTCAACAGAATTAGGGCTCATGACCAAGACAGGGGCACTGGGGAGTTTCAAGCATGGGCAGTAAATGCAAATGTCAATAGGGACCCAAGGGTCATATAAATGAGTATGACAGGCCCAACATGACAGACTCAGCACAAACTCCCTATGTTACCTGTTAACTGTGAGGGCCCATTCTTTACTGCCACAGAGAAACAGAGTCTCCCTTTTTCTTAAAACATACGACCTTCCCAGTGTGTTTCTCCTACTTTCAGAGACACGGGGATTATGAAATAAGACACCTGGATTTAAATCATTTTCCCAAGTTCCACTAAGGGCTCAAATTGTGTGTATTAAACCCTGTGAGCCACACGGAACACTGCCGTGGGCTGTGCTGGGCCACCGCTCCCAGGCGTTATCACTCAATCCCAGAGCGGGGGCAGGGAGAAGGTGCCAGGCTGACAGAGCGCCAGCACGGGGCCGCGTGGGCAGAAATTTAGGAAATCCTGAATTAACAGGGCTACAAGGGTTTCTTGACTCAACTTCCTAGAGCGTCTCAAGAGCTCCGGTGAATCGTGAACTCCCAAGAGGATAATTCATATAGGAACACAGTTTCCCCAAACGCATGTGGCTGAAAAACCCACTGCATCTCTGGGATGAGTATTCTAGAATGCCCACTGAGAAACCCCGGGACTTCCCAAGGTACCAGAGGGGTGTGTGTGAGGGGAAAGGCACCACCTCAGCAGGAAACAGCATCTCACAAAGGTGGTGAGGGTTAAGAGGGTGCAAGAAAACCGCAGGCAGTTGGCAAGGGATGACAAGACGCTCCTTTCAGTGGTGTCTGCTGCAAAAGACAAACCAGAAACAAGAAAGGGCGCGAAGAGTGCATCCTGAGGTGAGAGAAGCCCACAAAAGAGTCACTAGGCCTCTCCTGACTGCCTAATTTTTTAAATAAAAAATTAACTCTAAATTTCCACACGATTAGGAAAAGTAGAGGAAAAATACAAAGACCTATTCCCTTCCATAGAGGTGGTTGCCATTAACAGTCTTTTGTGCATTTTCAGGATCAGATACACAACTGTCTATACACGTATATATGCGTGTTTCAATACGTACATGTATACATATATAGTGTTTACAAATACAAACAGTGTGGGTTTCTAAGTGGAATAACAGACATATCCTTTTCTACACCTGCTCTTTTTCCTTTTGGCCTGATGACGTATCAGGTCATCTTCCCAGTTTGCTCACAGACCTTCCCCGCTCTCCACACACACGTTACTCCCTACCACGGATGGATCCTAATTTCCTTCATCAGACCCCTCCTGAAGGACATCCAGGTTGTTTCTAGACTTTCCCGAATACGTAAGTCTCCCTCATTGGACTTGCGGGTGCCTGATTTGATGCACACTTCTGTGCAAGGCAGAGTACTGGCAGAGGGCAGCTGCCTAGAAGTAAAAGTATTTGGTCTAAGAGCAAGAGAGTTTTGAACGTTGATGGAGGCTGCAAACCTCGCTCCAAATTTGAACACATTTATTATACTTAACATACGCAAAGTGTGTTTGTTCCCTCGTCTACACCAGATGTTATCAGTCTTTAGAATTTCTGCCCGTCAGAGGGGAAGAAAATCCCATGGTTTTAATCTGCATTTCCTAAAGAAGTTGGCCCCTCTTCATTTGTCTAGTAGCCAGCTGTGTTTCTTCTGAGTTGTTTGCTCATACGGTTAGAAACCACCCACTGCGCCTTTATAAAATTTGGTTATCCTTTTTCATTTATTTGTGGGTTCTTCTCTAGATCAACAGTCACCTTTATATGTTAATACATTACCAAACTTTTCTGTCTGTCATTTTGTTTTGTTTATGTCTTGAACTGTAGAAAAGTTTTAAGTATTCATGTAATTAAATATCTTTTAGTTTATGGCCTCCGAGTTTTATGGCTTACTTAGGAAGGCTTCTGTACTCCCTACACTTACACAGAAATTCTCTCCTGTATTTTGTATTTGCTTCTTGCATTTAGTTGCATTTGCATCTTTTCGACTGACTAGAATTTGTGTATGCTGTGATGCAAATATCTAATTTCTGTTTAAATGAATTGTCAATGCTTCAATCAGTCAATTAGACAAGTCAAGTTAGACTTTAAAATTGTCTAAGTTAAAATACAGTTCTCAAGTAAACAGGGACCAGTTTCTGGACTTTTCCACCAATCTGTCTTTCCCTCTGCCAGTGGCTTCATATGTTGATGGATCATATGTTAACATTATATTTTATTAATGTTAACATGTATGTTTAAACTATTTCATCTATCCTTTTGCACTGACTTTTTCAGGTGAACACTGAACTGACTTCTAGATATTTACTAATTTTTGTGACTATTGATAATGGGATCTTTCCTTGTTTTTTACTGTTATTTCAGGCTTATGGGAAAGTAACTGACTTTTACATATTTAGACACAACTGATCACAATTCTGAACATGATCATTTCTAGTTTTTCCGCTGATTCCTGCATTTGGAAAAAAACAGTCATTATCATCTGTAATTTTTGTTGGTTCCTCTGGAACCAGCCCCCGCCGACTCTCCGCGTGTTCTTATCCTGCCTGATCCACTTCCCCGCTGTACCTGACCCTAAGCTCTCTGCGCTGCTGTAAAACACTGTCTGTTCACAGGGTTCTGATGACAATAAAAGGTATTCCTATCTGTAAAG
>NW_021148408.1:8557-8887 GCF_002837175.3 Physeter macrocephalus
TGTCTGTACCAGGTCACCTTATTCACATACTATTTGGATCATGCCTTTTTCCAGTTCAATACCCACTACTCATTTAGAATAATCCACATCTTTACTCTGGCCTTCAAGACGTTATAAGATCAGACCCCTGGCTAGCACCCTGACCTCATGTCCTACCACACTCTTCTTCACTCAGTACTCTGGCCATGTCGGCCTCCTTGCTTTTCCTTAAATACTCCACCCACCTACATGCCTGCAAACTCACTGCCTCCTTGTCCTGGAATGTGCTTAACCCAGATCTTCCATGGCTTGCTCCTCTCTCCATTCAGCTCTCCGTGCAAATGCCACTTC